>NW_008607406.1:31156-115289 GCF_000691845.1 Merops nubicus | reverse complement strand
GAAAGAGTGATTGTCACGAATAAATTCAGTATAGAATTTTAAATAAATGTCTCCATCATTTATGTGTTCAATGTGGTGCTACCTGCAGGCACAGAAATGAAATAAACCCCTTAGACACACCTGGAAACTCTACTCAGCAAAGCCTTTGTTGGTGTAATTTCCTTCATCAATGTTCAACTTGTGGGTGTTGAATAATCAGCTTCGTTATCAAATGAACAACAAAACAATTGGTAGGTGCTACTTTATTAGAGTTAGGGAGAGTAGATATGGAATGTCATTGCCTTCCCTATGGAAGCTATTTGAGCTTCCTTCCCCCACTCGCCCTCTACTCCGTAAAACTCAATCCCATATGAGAAATTCAAATCTTCTACGAGCACGGCAAGGACATCATGGAGACCAGGCAGCATATTTGCATATTCTTATAATGATAAACATGTATTTTTTTCCATTTGTGCCGTGATGTTCTCCATTCATATTCTAAGTGGCAAAAGCTTTTAGCTGTGATTGGGCCCAGTCCTCAGTGGACCAGAACAGAATGTATCATGTGGCATTTATTAATCTAAAAAAGTTGTCTTTCAAAACATATCTAAAAACTTATGGGAGTTATGTGAAGCAAAGCAATTGCAAGTTCATTTTTTATTTCAACAAGCTCATTTCTTATGATTTCAGTTGTATAATAGATGTGGAACTGTTTGCAGGTTGTTGTCATATTTTTCATTTGGTTCCTTCAGTTAAAGAAACCAAAGACTGAAGCAGACTGTCCCCTCAAAGGAACGGATGATGTTACACAATCTGTAGTTTTTTTTCCTTCCCCTCTCATTCTTTTGTCAGATGGCATGTGATATGCTTTTCAGACAGTAATTTAGAGGCTGTCAGTTCTGCAGTGGTCACTGGGGATGAAGCGATCATCTGATGTGCTGCTCTTAGCATCTGGGGGTCCTGGCTGGCAAAGGTGTAGGTCTCTATCTGGGAAAGCATCTGCAAGGTTAGTGAATCACTGGGCTATGTCAAGCATGAGAGATTTTCAGCAGCTTCCTCAGTAATCCTTTACTAGCAATTGCCCTGTGATGGCCTGTTATGTTAGTTACTACTACAATGGATTTATGAAGTATTATTTGTACACAAAGAGATATTTATTCTGCATCAGTTCAATATATGCATTTTTTCAAAGCATATTGTCTGTTCTATCACTGTTCCCTGAGGAAGGAAAATACATCACATTTTTGTTGCTTGTCATTTTTTTTTTGTACTTTTGTCTTGTACTTTTCATTTATGTGGGCTACCTCCAACCTTTTCCACCTATGAGTAATTTTGTAAGCTGAGGACTAAGCTTTGGTTAATATGAGTTGCTTTTCTACATACAACAAAATGTTGCTACCTGATCCTCTTCCTACTTCTGAGTTTCACCAGCAAAAAAATATATATTAATTTTAAAGAATTAGAGATATGGGTGAACGATGATGACACTATCACCTGCCTTTGGAGATCTGCTGGTATCAAGTCCCAAAAGTTTTGTAAAGGGGAAAGTATTTGACCTTCGTATGATGCATGTATTTAGTGATGATCTGTTTTTAGTAATTATCTGTGCAAAGCTGTATTTTCATGTGAATTTTATCTATATGACTAAAAAGAAACTGTACAAATATATGCAGTACATATATTTTAACCTTATAAACCTTTTTTTCATTGCTGCCATTAACTGTAATTTAAAATAATGCAGGTCAGTATGATGGATTGAGTGGCTTATTAATTATATTCTTTGCACCAGGAAAGAACTCAGGAGGTCAGGTTTATTAAATGGGTAAAGAAAGAGAGAAACTCACCTGAGGCTGCTTCTGAAATGGGATTTGGGTGGGTTACCTATTGATAGAAAATGTGTGCACGTGGAGAGATGAAAAATTTCTTCATTTGGCACTTCTACCAGAGCTGGTGGGGACGTTTGGGCAGACCAAAGGAGAAGTGTGGGGCACAGGCACATCTATGGCCCACGAGACTGTGTCCATGTTAGGGATGGCAACACTTGCTGCTCCAGCTTCTGGAATATTTGCAGTATAACTTCACACCAGCTCTATAGGGTTGAAGAGGAAGTACACATTTTATTTCTTCCCTGAAGAAGTTCTAGTTAGTTGGATTTTGTGTAGGAGGGATGTAGTCATCACCTCATCTGTGAATCTGGTCAGGATTATTTTTTCTTTCTCAGTTATGTCTCTCAGAAAAATGACAATAGGATAAAATGGTAAATTAACAGTTTATAACCTGGTTTATAGTGGTTGGATTTTTGATAAATGTTTTGAATTTGGGGGTTTTCTATATACAGGAGAGTGTTACGTGTATCATACTTGTCTGACATGGTTTGCTGTAGGCAGTAAAGTTGAGCTGGCAATTCAGTAGCTTTTGTTAGGAATACCTGGTCAAAAATATTTATTGCATGCTCTATGATGTCTTCTTTTTAAAAATACTAAATACAAAAAAAAAAGAAAAAAAAAAAAAAGAGTAACTTGATATATCATATTTTCACCAGCCCATCTGGCACACCATTGAATTGACTTTGCTGGGAGATGTCCTATGTTTCATTACCTTGTAGTCTTCAGAGTCATGTTTGAGGCAGTTCAGATGTTTCACTTCCTTTTTATTTATTTTTAAAGGATGTCAGGAATCTTTTATTTTCCACATATTTCTTTTGCTTTTAAAAGAGTGTCAGAAATACCATATTTCCCATACATGCTCTAAACCTGTGGCCCAGGGTGGCCTGCCATATCTCTGTGCCTTATCTGTCAGCTGTGCTGGAGCTGACGTGATGTACTTCAGCAATGGGAATGATTTAGGACATGAACAACCATCCATTAAAAGGGGAACTGAGCTACCAGTGTTAGCTTTTTTAACTCAGGCTTTGAATCAGACAAAAAGCATACCAAAGCTTGAAAATAGTTGAAGGAAACCATGGGAGCTAAATGCCCAAATAGCAGGTGTCATGAAGCAGCAAACAAGCTTACAACCCAGTTCTTGAAAAGTTGTCCAGGGAGTCCTGTTTCACTTCTTCATGGATGAACGTATAAAATGCAGAGAACAGCAGCTGTGCAAAGAAAAATAACAACCTGGTAATCAGGCTCCTGTTGGCATTAAATAGTTGTGAGAGTCCAGTGCTTGGGTATCATAACTACAGTGTAACGTGAAACATCCCCCCGTGGCAACATAAAATTCCTCCCATCTTTAGGAATGTCATAGGGGAGAGCTCTCCTGATCTTCTTATGATATCCAGTACCATTATTATCTTTTTTAATCTTAATCCAGACACTCCTGCATTACCTAGGCATCTGTGCATATGTGGCTAAATTAGTTCTTAAGACTTTGGTTGCCATTTATATGTAATATTTAAATATAGCTGAACCTTTATGTCAACAAAACATGCAGTTAAAGGACTAACATTCCTCCAAAGCCATTATTGTCCAATATATCATCTGTTCTGTCCTGGCAGAGTGCAGGCTTCCTAGTGATGCTCACAATATAGAACTTGGAAAGGATGCTTGTTAAAATTGCCTCATTGTTGATACTTTCATTTTTGTTTTCCTGAGCTACAATATAGCATTCATAAAGCTTACACTGTGAGTAATCTGAGTATTCATGGAAATTAATGTCTGTAACTACCCTGGAGCTGGGACAGGTCTTCTCTTATCTTTTTATCCTGAAATTTATTCTTCAGTCCAAAATATGCATTACAACAACATAAAAGTGACAGAGAAGAGTGGAAGAGTAAGAATGCTTTTGGCCTGAAGTCTCTAACCTGATCAGTTCCAGGACTCTGGCAAATATTATGGGCTAGGCTAACGAGTGAGTAATCATATCAAGAGAAAAATCACAGCTTTGGATTTTTTAGAATTGGAAGGGCCCTGAGATACCTTGCTAGAATTAATGTCATGTGAATATCATCTCTATTCTACTTCACTTGCCTCACTCCGTGAGGCTCTTGAGTTACAAAGCACTGAAACCGCATAAGGAGAGGCTTGGAATCACTTCTTTGAAATGATACAAAACTAATCTTTAAATCTACCAGGATTATTTTTTTTATATGTTTTAGCTGCTAAACTCATGTCACAGTGGAACTGAGGAAGAAAAAGCGAGACAGTTATCAGAATTGCATGATATTAACTTCCATTACTTCACAACCTGCTGTGAGCAGAAATGCTTCGATGTAAAAGCAATCCTGCCAAGAGGGAAGGTGTTCTAAATATGTGGGGTGGGGTTGGTATCAAGAAAAAGTACCAGTTTGGAAAGGGGGAAGCTGTGTGTAGGCTGAGCTGTAATGAATGGCTATTTTTCTGCAAGTCATTATACAAAATGAAAATATTTTCTTTCTAGAAGTTAATGCAAAAAAACACCCCAATTCTTTTCCTCTCCAGTTGAAGATCAATATTTTTATCAAGTCAGCATATTCTGGAAAACATAAGGACCTGATAGTCAAAGGTACCACGAACCTATTGTCTTTGAAATATCTGAATTAATTATATGTATTCAGGACTATTGAAAACAGTGCCCTTGTTTGTTCAGTAAACAATATGAAATATTGCTGTATTTGTTTCAAGAGAGCTCATATGGTATATGCAGACATATAAGTCTTGTATAGATACACACATAAACACTCATTGGAACATTGAGATGCCTGGAACCAAGGGGGGAAGATTTTCTTCCACTGATAGCTGGGCTAACAAAACTGTAGGTCTTGGGACTCATGTCAGGGCTAGAGGCTTCCTCCTTAACTAAAAACTGTGCTTAAAATTGGAGAAGAGCCAACCTGAGAATATTAGAAGAGAAAAAATGAATTATAAAAGGGAAGGTAAAACCTCAGCCCTATAAGTAAATGCCATTTACTCTGTGCAGAACATGTTATTAACTTTGAGAAGTTGGAGGAGTGAAAATTTTAACCTTTTAATAACAGAAAACAAGAGTATGGGCCTTCATACCATCCATTTAATTCTGGAGATCTTGAAAATTTTATTCCAAAATATACTTTTAACACTGAAAGGAGAAGATAAAAATCGGTGCAAAAAAAGGTGATATAGAATGCTGCTTAAATATGTATTGTGTTATACTTCCATATAAATGTTATACTGGGAAATCTCTGAGAGAGGTAGCCTGCCCTTTAAACTTTTAGGCGTTTATGGCCTTAATTATGCTTTTCACCAAGATTTTGCATATTTAATATTTCCTTTTAGAGCTTTCAGGAGTCTCAATTATTAATTCCACTGAGGATTTATAGGTCCTCTGAATATCCCTTAAGTATAAAGATTGTAGACTCATCAAATACTGTTTTCCTCCTTTAAATTTTTACGATTTCTATATCACAATGGGCAACTGCAGTTTTAGAACTGAAAGTGGAATATTTATCACTTGGGGTTCTCTCTGCCTTTCCAAACAGAAGCAGTTCCTCCATGATCTGCACTGAAATCCATATCTTCAGATGTGGTTACAGAATGCAGAGAAATTATCTCTAATTCAGAAGAACAGGTAGTTATTTTTCATATTGCATGGTGAAAACAATAGCATCTCACCTATAGATGCTATTTTTAAAGTGAACTGCCTGAAATGGAGAACAGTGTTAACCAGAAGCCTATGAATAAGTCATGGAGCCTAATTTTCCGTTATTACAGCCATTGTTTAAAAATGTATGTCTACCCAGGACTTTGTAATGATTTTGTATTACTTAAAAAAACTTTTACAGTTCTTTTTTTCCCTCAGTTATTTCGTTATTTCTTCATTAACTTTGCTCTCCTTCAGTGTTTGTAGGGCTTCTGAAAACCAATCTAGGAAAAAAAAAAAAAGTGTTTTTTTTTTCTTTTTACATTGCCCCTGAGACTATCAATGCTTTAGATATTTTTATGCTTCTTTCTTCAAATGCTTTCACCATGTTATGCTTTGGCATCTGTAGCAAAACCCATTAGCTGTGACAGGTTAAGATGCCTCTGCAGACTTCACCACAAAGGAACTGAGTCAGTGCCAACCATTATTCCTTACAACATGCCACACCACCTCTCAGAAGAAGGCCAACTCTGCTCTTAACTTTTTGGTCCAGTGGGGGTAGAATGTTCTCAGTTGCTTGGTAGAGTATTCCTCCGTCCTGGCTATACCATGGGTTCAGTTCATTAAACCATAGGCAACAAGGACATTATTCAGCCAGTCAGCAGTTCTTTTATCTGCAGCACACGTGTAGTTGTTATAGGCTTGAAGATGAAAGACACAATACACTGATTAAATTAAATTTCACCAACTGTGTGAACTCTACAAGCAATATGAGCCAACCTGTACTTCCTGCGTATCTTTGTGCTGCTGGCCAGGTAGCTAACCAGTCCTCTCCAGCATTTCTAAGTGGGCCCCAAACTTATTTGACCACCTGCCAGATGTTGCCACGTAACACATGGTGGGATTCATATTCCTGATCAGAAAAGTCTGTGTGAGGATTATTCCTGAACCATGTCCATTAGTGTCACTCAGAATGAATCTCACCGACCCTCATGATGGAGATGACATAAAAAGGTGTGGACTATACATTGATGTAATGAAACCCCAGAGTCCCCTCCAATTTAGAAGTGGATCACTCGTTC
This sequence comes from Merops nubicus, assembly GCF_000691845.1. NCBI lineage: Eukaryota > Metazoa > Chordata > Aves > Coraciiformes > Meropidae > Merops > Merops nubicus. Next base: position 108,693 of record NW_008607406.1, on the reverse strand, counting down.
TTGAGTTAGAGGCTGTATTGGGCAGAACATTTTGATGTGCACAGAGAGTAGCAGTGGTGAATTAATGGCATGATTTGGATTGCAAATAAACAGTAACTTCATAATTCCTGCACTGATGGCTTTGTTTAGGTGAAGCTGTGATTGAAAACACCAGTAAGCAGGCTATAAGCAGCTTTGCTAAGGTTAAAAAGACTAATATGATGGAAATACAGGAGGTAGACATTGATACAGATTGACCAAATTATGTTAATTCTGTCCTGATCCTGCAACACCAACTTACTACTTTATGACTTTTTGCTGGTAAGGAAGTTTTGCAGTATTCTGTTGTTTTGGTTCCCCATGAAAGATGGATCTAATCTCCCAGTGTAAGGTAGATATTTCCTTATGAATTTGAGAGTGTGTAATCTGGTTTCCGCTGAAGAACCATCTGCCAGCAAAGGCAATAGCATAGCTGGTAAGATAACACCTACCCTTTTGGTAGGGTTTCTTCCCTATAAATCTCAAATAACTTGAAAAAGGTGCATGAATGTTATTGTCCTCACTTTAAAGAGGGGTCAGATGAGGCATAGAAAACTAAGTGATTGCAGGTGAAACAGAGACAGGGCTGGAAAGAGAATAGGTTCCACCCTCCTGAATCTGTCTTTGGTTCCCTTACACATCATCTTTTCTCAGGCTTCTTGTGTTGAATGCCTCCTACCAAAGTTTTTTTAAAACATTTCCTTAGAGTGAATATTCGTTTTGAGAACAACTGATCACAGAGACTTGGTTCACACTTCTGTAGCTCCTTCTTATAGTGCTGAACAGCTGTTTGCAGGGGCTTTGCACATGGCTGTTGTTGCTCCTCTGCAGAGAGCCAAGCACTTTTGGTTGGAAATTCAGTGCAGCTACACCCAGCTCTGGTTAACTGTGTCCACACAAGTGCTGGCTGCTGCTGAGAAGATGTGATCTCAATCAAGTCTAGAAAGCATGAAACGTGCCACTTTTTTCTAGTGTGCTCCATTCCCTGAATAACAAGGAAAGCTAGTTAACATGAGATGGCAAATGAATTGCAGTATCTGCCAGTTTGGTGATGCTAAGTCCTCTTTAGCATTCTCTTTGCTTCCATCCACCATAATAAATTCAGATTAGGTATAGAAACATCCAGCTGAAAAATATCCTTACTTGTAGTGTTGCATAACTTCTATTCTGACACATCGTGTAAGATGCTGATACAGGGCACCCCACAAATCGTTGGAATTAGGTTGTGATATTGCTTCTCCAATCCAAACTTTTGACAGATGTGTAATAGATGGGATTTCCTCATTTGGGAAGGTAATTTTTAATTATCCATCCTGCTAATGTAATTAGCTGCCTTCACAACTGTAATTCTAACATCATCGCATTGCTAAAAATCCAGTTAATTTTAATTCCATTTTTCAAGTCCAACAGTGCTCTGTTACCTGCCTTAAAGGGATTATTTAGCAGCTTTAAAATTATATTGCTGGTATTAAGTTTTTGGATGTAGGCCCTGGAGTTTTAAGATGGACAAGCCAAGCTGAAATTTGTTTCAGAATTGCTAAGTTTAAACCAGATTTTAAAATACTATACATATATTTCTGTATTCTGTACATACAGCTCTTACCCAAGCCTGATAAATATCTAAGAAAGGAGGAGGTGTGCCAAATGGAGGAGGAACAAAAAATTATTTCCACAGACATTTGTAAAGCTGAGACTCTCAGGAGACTGATACTTTGACTCTCTAAATGAGTATCACAAACAATTGTTATAGAGAAATTAAATCTGTTGTCTCTTTTTGAAACTGTATTCAGCCCAAGAGGTGTTGTTGCTGCTCTTGAACCACCACTTGTACACCACGTCATTATTTCAACTTGACTTTTATTCTTAGAATTTACCATGTAAAACTGTGGCTCAGATGGTGTGGGCTCCCAGTGATCTTTTCTCATTTTCATGCTAAAATAAAATTATTGCTTCTCTTTACTTCAGTGGATATAGCACAGGCAACCACTCTAAGAGACTGATGTGCATTATCTTCTTCCTCATACAACGATCAACAGAGTAGCTGAAGTCCATGGCAGTTGTTTCCATTTGTATCCATTGAGGACAGAGAGATTAAATGCTGCACCTACAAGATCTTTTATTAAAGCTAGGGAAAAAAAAAAAAAAGGAGCTTCAAAGTTCTGGTTGAATTTGTAGGCTAGCAAAGATAAACCAGCTTCTATTTAAAATGTTTAAATTGAAGAAAAATTATACAGGAATCACTGAGAAAAAAAAAAAAAAAGAGCAATGCAGGAAGCATAATTTTTTACTGTTACTGAGAGAAAAACTGCACTCTAAAGGAGTTCAGGGGGACCTGACTGCATGGGATCTGGGAAATCCTATTGCTTGAGCATTGCTTCTGAGGGGTGGTTTCCTCTCAGATATTCTTCACTGCCTTACCCTAGAGAAACTATGCTGTTTCTCTGCTTTTTTTTTCCCTGGGGTTCCTGAATCCAGGCTCGGGTTGGTGGTTCAGTTTTCAGTGGAGCCACAGAAGCGGTTGGGTCAGCGCAACTGAGGCAGGAGGGTGCCACGGAGAAGGTGTGAGTGAGTTTGAGACTAACTCCAACCACCAAAGAAAATGTGCCACGAGGTTACTGAGGAGGGTTTGACGCTGTGGGGCCCAGATGGGTCTGGGGTACAGACCTGAATCTTGGGGCCTTGTTGGAGAAGGATGTAGAGCGGGAAGGGCTTTGTGACGGACCACAAGGGCATCGTCTGGAGGGCAGGCAGAGCAGCTCACTTGACTAGCTGAGGTTGAACTTGTACATCATTATGGTGTGGACACGTCCTGTGGCTTTTGGTGCTCTCACTCTGACCTGGCCTAGGAAAACATGGGCTTTAGCAAGTCAGCTTAATTATCCATATCTCTGTTAACAGATAGAAAATAGATAAAAGAAACCTGGCGTGCATCCTCTGAACTACCAGGGGATCAATTAATTATTTTTAATAAAATGTGAGGATACTTTCAGATTAGCAACTTTTTTCATCCCAGTATTTTTAATTTAAAGTTAACATTTAAAACGTGTTAAATAATTAAAAAAAAAAAAAAAAAAAAGGCAGGCTTTGCTTAAGCATATTCTGCTGACAATGCACTGAGTCAGGAGATATTTCAGGGCCACTACTATGGCTTGAATGCAGATGATTCATGCACACTTCAGTCACACTTGGTCCATGAGTCCTTAAAAATACCGAGTCCATTTTGGCTCAGTGGTGCTATCTAAAAGTTTACAAGGTGCGAAGTGGTTCTCGAAATGTATGAACAAGACTTAGGCTTGGAGATAAAAGTAGCTACTTTAAGCCTGGCTGCCTATCAGAAGAAACACTCTGCAAATGACTATAGCAGAGGGAGCGTTGTGAGCACAGCTGCCTTTAGAGGGAAGAGAAGGAAGGGACCATCTCCAGCCCATCACGTATTTCAACCAATCTGCAGCCTGACAGCCAATGGCCAAAATGTCATGTTTTGAGCAGCACTTGGCTGCACAGTTAGTCCCATCGGGCTGGTCGATGCTGGGTATCCACTCTGATTCTGCTCACTATGTCTCTTACTTTATTTGTTCAGGTTTTTTCCCTTTGGTTTGAATTCAGGACTGAAGCAATGAGCCTGCCCTCCTCTGCTGCTGAGGGGAATCCTCACGTTCTTTCAAAGCAGCTGCACTGAGCAGGGCATCCTCAGTTTGGGAACCATCTGCAGGGCTTTTGGCACAGGCCATCCTGTTCCTTGTTGTTTGCTCTGGTGCAGCAGAGGCAAGTAGCTTTGTTTTCCACTTAGTCTGGGCTTTCAGAGAAAAATCAGAGACCAGACTGGTCGTTTTCATACCGTGCCATCTGTATTTAATATTTTAGTAAAGTGTTAAAGCTGTGTCAGTCTCTCCTGAAGGTGCTGGAGATGACGTTATCTAAACACAGGTGAAGAAGTAGAAGTCTCAGAATCATCTTGTTTCAGTGTCTTTCAGTCTCTTTATTATATTCTTTCCTTTTTTGCTCAGTATTCATCTCCTCTTTTCTCTCTGTTTTTGAGAAAGCATCTCCTTGCTTCAACAAAGGGAATTTGCAATGTTTAACAAAACATTTCCCTGAGAGGCACAATAGGCAATGCTGGAGTATTTTTATTCCAACATTTCATGGATTCTGATATGCTAGACTTGTCAGTACAAAATCACTCCAGGACATGACACTACATATCCATGCATGAAATTAGTTGCATTTAAATAAAAAAAGATGTATTTTGAACAGTGTAGTAAAAATGCATATGAAATTGGAATATATTGTGATCCATTTCCAGGTTTTCTTTTTAAACATGAAGGATTTGACTGGCCTGCTGGCCTAAATGTGAGTTAGAGGGGAAAAAAATAGTGTCATTTGGCTACACTTAATCCATGCCCTGGAAACAATCAAGAATTGTTCTCCACAGTATATTTTGTAGTATTTTTGTCTTGTGATTGAGGGTAAGCTGCAGTCATGAGATAACTGGGTGCAAGTTCAATTCACATGCTAACTCTTATTCCCAGAAGAATACTATGGAGACATTATATTAAAGCTTTCTCCTCTGTCTATACCTCCAAGCATTATAACCAGGCTCTGGAGAGATGTATGTACAGCTGCCTTCTGCTGGAGTGAAATCTGTATCTAAGGCTTGTATAGCAAAGTCCAAAGGAAGATGAATCCAAAAAATTTCTTCCTCTGCTTTCCTTTGTTCTGTAAAAATTAATAATGCTTTGTATTAAACAAAACTTCATTCAAAATTCTCACAGTACCTTGCAAGTCCCACTGCCACAGGCAGGTACTCATCATTTGAGTTCACTAATTACTCATGAAGCTATTAAATGTAGTTTGGTTATTTTCTATTTTTAACTATTTTTTAAAGCAATTAATTATAAATGTGCTAGAGAGGATTTTTAATTAGTGAACCTTCGGTGTTTTCCGAAGTTAAAAATGAGTGCTTCAATCAAAACTGAAATTCCTGTGAAAGACAAACAAATACAAGTCTCTATTTTAGTCCTGAAATGGCCATCATGTGCTGTCTGAGAGAAGGCTATCTTGTTTACGTGATTTTAGAAGATAGCTTTGACCACAAGCCAGAGTGCAACAGTTTTTCACATATTTTTGTCTGTTTAGCATGGTTTCCTTTTTATTGGCTGCATGATATGTTATCTGTCTTCATTATTCTTTAAAAGCATGCCTCGCCCTTCAGGACAAAATGCAAACTCATCTGAGCCCATGCCATCACGTGACAAAAGCACTTCTGCAAGTTAGGTATAAACTTCCTTCTACATCTGACCTTTTACTCTTGAGCTTGGAAGTTTATTGACTCTATTTCCTAGCAGTATTTACTAGCAAGGCTTTCTTTTCACCAATCAATCCATATCATTTTGCAAAGAAACAAAGCACGTTGGTGTTATGATTGATTTACACATTATTTATCTTTTTCTGCCCAGTCTAAATTGGTCAGCTTGATCCTATTCACATGATAAAAAAACCATAATGTCTCAAATTACTTACTCAATAAACTGTGGGTTTGTCTATTATTAGTGATCATTAGTGTTATAATACAGCATGGAAATTTAGAGCAAATTAACTACATATGCAAGCTGCTGGGCTCATCTGCAGTTAATCATAAGCATACTGTTCAAGTGGGCAGAGGATTTTGCAAGAATATTTCCAGGAAGAATTTGTGGGAGGAGAGCTAAATATCCTTGGGTTGTTATTTTTTTTTTTCCCCGTGCCATAATCTTGGTCTCCCAAATGAATGTTTATCTGAGACACAGTCAATGACTGAGAGTACAAAAGAGAATTATAGCTCAAATTAAAACAGCTTTTCATGCTGCCAATTCCAAGGCCCCAAATTTTTATGACCATAAATAATGAATGGAAGTTCCATGTTGATACAACCCCCGCAGCCTCCCCTGCAGATTTGACAAGGTTCCTGGTTCAATTGTTCCCCTTTAATAAAGGCTATCGTAGCCCTGCAACAGAATGATGTGGTGGGATGTACAGCCTTGCATGTTATCAGATGATGACACACACACTGAGCACTGTGAGTTATCACTTCCAGTCACTATTATTTCCTATGAAAATAATAGCTTCCAGTCACCGTGGGTTGCTCTGAGATTGCATTCATACTGATGTAGATTAAAAGTGAAGGGATTTCCTGATAATTACTGGTTTGTCTGGCACAAAAAGGCACAAATGGAGGGAGGTTTAATGTAAAAAAAAAAATAAAAAAAAATCATTAGAAAACAGTCCTAGCTTTCTGCAGTTTGATACCCACTCCTCATCCTTAAATTCCATTGCAAGCTTCAGCTGGGATTTGGTGGCTGGAGCTGGCTGGTCATCCTGGAGACCCTTAAAAAAAAAATGCAGCAGAGCTGCAGCATGAATATGCATGAAATCTAACAGTTCAGGCACCTTGGAGTGCTTCCCCCAGAGCCCAGGCCTGGGAGCATGGCCTGGGAACAGCTGCTTGGTGGCTCCTGGGACCCCACCATAGCTGGTCACCATGGTGGGGGTCGCTGCAGGGCCATCGTGCTGGCAGCTCTGTCCTTGCACGGCAGGACTGAGGGCTGTGATTGTCACCAGCCCAGTTCCTACAGAAACCACCCTGCTTTATTGTTGCTTTGCATGGTGCTAGTGAGTTGAATTAATCTGATGGGGGAAAAAAAGACACCCTGGGCCTGCCAGAATTGCTGTGCATGCATGGCAGGTCTGCATGGGAGGAGCTGTTGTGCTTGCTCTTTTGAGTAAAATCTGCTAGGTATCTACCACAGCAATACAACGGGAAATGGCCTCTCCAAAACCAGTTAGGATATTTCACATGTAGTGCTGTCAGAAGCTATTTAATGAGCTTCCGCTTAAAGCTCCAGGCTGCAGGATCTACATGTGTGAGCACTCAGTGTGAGATGCAAGGATTTCCAAAGTAATTTTTTCTTCCCATATTTTTAATGCATCAAGGTTAGGCACTTGGCTGTACAGGAAAGCTGTCCCAAAGCAGGGTAGTATCCAGCTACAATGCTTCACTAAGTGGCAGCTGGTCACACCTAGCAGCTCACTTTGATTCCTCTTACTGGCAGAGGTCAGAGTGAGACTCAAATTCCTACTGTTGAAGGCACCAAGAGATATTTTAACAGCTCTGCCATCCCACCCCAAGAGAGAGCAATAGGCACATTGTTTTAACTTGTTAAAATAGTGTCCTTTTAAATATTTTTCTTTGAAAACACAGTTTCAAACCTTTTTCTATGATACTTGGCCAATGCAAGACAGCTTCTCCCATCCATCCATCCTAGAAATGAGCACCCTTGGTGTACTTGCTGGAATTCCCAGCAGCTTGATTTCCTTTTTTTCTTCACATAACTGGCCACCTAAAGAAACTCTGCTCTGTGGGAGAGACTATACCCTTGCCAGGCATCCCTGGCACCATCTTACCTGTGCATGGTTCTTTCTGCTGTCGGGGAGCCACGTGTGAAATGTTTCACTCTCAGTGGAGCAGGGAGTGTACAGATGGCAGAACACCAAGTCAGTTATCTTTATCTCCAAGCTTCTCACGCACAAGCACTAACTTCAGCTTTCACCCACTGACAGTATTTCTTTTCCCACAAACATCCCACTGCACTGGGTTATCCAGCTCTTGGATGGGGGCTGCAGCAGGGGGCCAGAAGTGGCTCTTTGGCCCTTTCCTTGTATTTCATTCCCTTTGCTGACGCTGAGGGAGGCGTTCAGCTGAGCTGCTTGCTCTGTAATGCAGATGAAAGTCCTCGGGTTGAAGCCCCACAGCCAGCCCCCACGCACATGCTGGCACACCTGGATAACAGCTCTACCTGTTTACAAATTACCCCAATTTTCTGCTTGATTCAGCAGTAACTGCTTACCCTCCCCCGTGATGTAATTAGGCCTTCAGAGTTCACGTGTGCTTATTATGATCTCTCTTGTGTTTTGTCTTTTTTTCCTGTAGCCGTAATCATATATATATATGTATTAAAATTTCTTATCAATTGTTCAGCTAAATTATGCACAGTGGGCCATGCTAGCCCACCATTAACATAAAGTATGCTAAACAACATGTTTTCTTTCTGATAATTATGCTCTAAAGCACCAACTGCTTATTCTAGTGAATTTACCTTCCTTCTAGTTTTTCTTATTTCTTCAAACTTTGAGCCATCTTCATGGCAGGGCAAGTGCTCCTTCTGCTGTCAGTGACCTAGCCTAATTATCTTCTCTATTATCATCAGAACTTCCAGCTGCCTAATAGCCAGCCACTTGGTGTTGAAATGAACTATAATAGTCCATCTAAGATGATTGTTTTCTGATCACGTAAAGATACTTCCATCAGTGGGAACAAAATATTGCTTCCTAACCCCGTCACAGAGTTAATTGCATGATGCAAGTACCAGAGCTGTGGAGAGAAGTGTTCTGGAGAAGCCTGCCTTCCTATTTTGCTGGAGTGCCATTAGCATCTGTGCCAGCCTGACTGGAGCTCTGAACTTCTGCTTTGCCACCATCGCTGGGTGGCTTCACAGTTATGGCCAACAGTCAGCAAACGTTTCACAGAATCAAGGTGTACGAGCAAAACTCTCCCAGCTCACCCACCCCTTCTTCTTTGAGAAGCAGCTACCCTGCTCTGCAGACCTAGAGAGCTGGATGAGGGTGCAGCTGATTGAAAGCATGAAACAACAGAGTTAAAGTCCAAGGAACATTTCTAACAAGTTTAATTTTGAAAATATTGACTTTTGTCTTCAGGTTTCACTGGACATCTCAGACATGAGTATTCTATTTATTCTATTCTGAAGGTAATTCATTTAACTTCCTATGGGCTTTGTGCAATGAAAAAAGTACACTTTGATGCAGAGCAGTCTGCTTTTGAAGCGTTACATAGCTTACATGGCTAAAAATAGGCAAAGCAATTCTTTGGAAAACTGTTAAAAGCAATGGGTTTCATTTTACCTTAGATAAGGGTGAGTAACAACCTTAAGAAACTCGAACAGTCTGTTTCTTTGCCCACAAGATCAAAACAGACATTATCTTCAAGATACGAACATTGTTGGTTTTTTTTTCAGTGGCGAATGAGCTAATGGAAATATTATTCTTTAATAGTTTTTTTCTACCCTGAAGAATATCTGACCATAGAGAGTGTCAGTGATATTTAAGGGTACTCGTTACCTCCTAGAAAGCACTCCACAGTACCATCTCAGCAAAAACTCAGGAGAGGAAAGTTGTTGTTTTTTTTTTTAGTCCTCATTGTACTCCTCTGAAATCTCTTTTTACTCAAAAAAGAGCATTTTTCAAAGAAAGGGCGTATAGTTGTTTATAGTACACAGCCTTGGATTTTTAATGAATGTTCACATGGTTCAAGATGAGGAGTAAACACTGTGCAGCACACTGAAATTACATGCACTTTCAGAAGAAAGAAACCTAGATCAGAAGGAAGCATCAAAAAAAGCAACCAAACCAATCTTTTGATTTTCATAAAGAATTATTTCAGACTGTTTCAACAGTATCAGTGTAAGGTTTATAATGAGGCTCTCTTGGACTTTTTGTTTTCATGCGGTTGACTGAAACATTTTCAGCTTTTCATAAATTTAGGTCAAGATTTAATTTTCACTAGTTAGAACAAAAGCAGGGCTGTTCTAGCAGAATGGCAGCTGCAGAGGCAGGAGGCTAACTTGTACTACAAACACAAGAAAATAACACGGGTGTCAATTTTGAATATGTAAAGTTATGTCAGCATGTGAATGAAGATCCAATTCGTTTTTATGAAACTTTAGCCTAATTAGTTTTATAATTTGCACAGTAAGGTAATGTAAATGTGTTGCTGCTGCTTGACTTTTTGCTTAATCCTTTGAGTGGATATTTAATCTTTTTTTTATATATTAGAATTAAAGCAACTTGGAAGATATGAATAATTAATCTAATTATATGCCAATCACTTTAATTTCTTTAATGTTTTAGATTTAAAAAAAAAAGCCCAACTTTACAAATTGGTTTAGGCTAGAAAACCCTTTTAGAGGATTTTGTATTTCATCAGTAAGTGCAATTTAGAGGATACAAGCTCTGGAAGTGCAACATTAAGTTTACCGTTATGCAAATAGCACGGTTAATCCGGGAGCTCCGGTGACCAGACTCTCAAGGTGTGCTTCATGGGTTCGTAGCTTGAATTTCAGAAGTGAGATTTGCCAGTTAAGGAAAATGAACAGCCAAAGAGCTTTAAAATTCTGAAGCCTAGCAAAGGGAGATGTTGTAAAGAACCAGCCATCTGCTTGTCTACTGTGTGGACCAAAGGACAACAAAATTCGGAGGAATTAATCTTGTGTTGACTACACGTAGCAAGAACTGGAGCCCCCATTACAAGAGGGACGTGGACCTGCTGGAGCGTGTCCAGAGAAGGGCCACCAGAATGATCCGAGGGCTGGAGCAGCTCTCCTGACTGAGAGAGTTGGGGCTGTTCAGTCTGCAGAAGAGAAGGCTCCGAGGTGACCTTATTGTGGCCTTCCAGTATCTTAGGGGGGCCTACAAGAAAGCTGGGGAGGGACTTTTTAGGATATCGAGTAACGACAGGACTAGGGGGAATGGGGCAAAGCTGGAAGTGGGCAGATTCAGGCTGGATGTGAGGAAGAAGTTCTTCCCCATGAGAGTGGTGAGACCCTGGAATGGGTTGCCCAGGGAGGTGGTTGAGGCCCCATCCCTGGGGGTCTTTAAGGCCAGGCTGGATGAGGCTCTGGGCAGCCTGGTCTAGTGGGAGGTGTCCCTGCTTATGGCAGAGGGGTTGGAACTGGGTGACCCTTGTGGTCCCTTCCAACTCTGACAGATTCTGATCTGTTTTGGCAGAGGACTTTGGAGCCCTAATGGCTCAATGGTTGGACTTGAGGATCTTAAAGGTCCCTTCCAACCTAAAGGATTCTATGATTCTATAACTGTGTCGTGAATGGTGGACAGAAAACTAATGTATCTACAATGATGTTTAAGTGTAACTCTAATTATATACAGTATGAACATGAAGTTATACATAAATTCAGAGCTATCTAGTTTGCATACATCTGAGCATGGCATGCATATGGAGTGCTGACTGCTTAACTTGTGGAAAATACAAACCCTGTACAGATCATCACAAGTGTAGGAGTTTGTATCTGTCCTATTACGGTCGGCTATTTTTGGTGACATCCACAAACACTTCAAATTCCTTGATGTTTTGAAAAAATTCCATTTCCCCCCCCCCCCCTTTAATATGTTGATCAGCCTCTGTTTGTAGCATTGGCTGCTTTGAGCTAACTCCTTGGCTCTTGCCCTGCAGCCTTCTATTCCCTATTACATGACTTTGTCTTCTGAGTTTTTTTGTTGGTTTGCTAAGGGAAATGAAAGTACTGATCATTACAGTAGAATTAAAAATAGCTTCTAACAGCTTAGCCCAAGATACAAAAATAGGCTCTCTTCCGGCTTATCCTGTCAAATATAGTGGGAACCCTAGTAAGGTAACATCTGTGAAAACCTCATTCTGGGTTTGTAGCTCTTTTTTTTTCTGAATCTTTCCCTTGTGTCTGCATAACATAACAATTGAAATCAGATAGTTGATCTTTTTTTTTGTTTCAGAGTTTGCCATTGAGCTTTCAGGAAAGGTCACTGGTGTTAGAGACTGATTTTCCCATATGATGCTTCACTGTTTTATGGTGTATTTTTATGTCATTGCTTGGGAAAAAGGACACAATAACTACAGAAAACTTGTAGACAAACGCATACTAATACAAATGTTGATCTTCCTGTGCATGAGATTTCCATATGTCTTACCTAGTTTGGTGTCCTAGTGGCTACGAATTTGTCATTCACAAGGACAAACGTAGATTTTCCGTCCTGTGCTACTTAAGTTAAGGCATCATGCTTGACTAGTGGAGAAGTGCAAAATGTATTGTGGTGGCCAACCCAGCTGGACAGACTGTGAAAGAAAATAAATACTTGCTTCTCAAACAGGAATACCTTTTTCTCACCCCACTTCTCTGGTAATGGCTGTGACATCAGGCAGAAAGTGAAGAGGTAGGCACTAATCTAAGTTTAGAGGCCTGAGAATGCACATCTTCCTTGAAGCTGTACAAATATTTTGATTCTTCTCTCACTTCCCTCATGGGTTCAGGGCATCTCTTTATAGCATAGACCCTCCTGATAGAAATAAGTCCTGGTTCTAGGAGTTAGTTTCTGAAAGGCTGCTGCAGAACCTGGTCATACGTGGACCAACTGAAATGGAGATGAAAGGGGAATGCACCCCTTTGGCTGTTCCCAAAGCACATAACGCAGCCTCCCTGCCAGCTCTGGCACAGGGCAGGCGGGAAGCTGGGGTTTGATTTGTACAGAACGGCTTGTGAAGGTGGATAGCCAAACCCCTTTTGAGTGGTTTTGTGTCTGCTCCACGCAGCCTGGTGGGAATTGTGCATACCAAGGATGAGAGGGAGAAGAGAAGCAGGTCTCTGAGGACATGCCAAAGCATTGGCCCATGACGACACGGAAGTTTTCTTCACAAACACCGATTCTGAAACTTCTTACAGAAACTCTGGGTATTTCTATGGTTTGGTCCACAAGGGGACTAAACTTAACAAATATTTACCCAAAGAGCTAGAAGCACTGCTGGAAGTTCCATCACTTCCTCTCTCCCACAGGTCTTTATTTTTTCTAGAGTTTGACAGTTTTGCTTTTGTAGTTTCTCTCTGTTAGGACAGCAAGTAACACAGGCTTTGCAGAGGACTCTAAGACACAACTGCTGTTTACTTTGAACAGTAGGATACATAAATGTGAACAAAAATTAATCCTATGCTTACGTACTTTCTTATCACTCAAGCATAGTTTTAAATGTTATAGCTAAGGTCTGCTGGGCCAGGGTGTAACTCATTGCTTGCCATCTGAACCAGGGAGTCTTCCCAGTTTAACTGGTCAATAGTGAAATCAGCTGATGCCATGGCTGAAATTGTTCTCTAACCCTTCCAATCAATGTTTATCTGTCTCTTCTCTCAGTTTAGCATGTTCTTCTTTCATCTCCTGCAGCTTTGCATGCCTCTCTGAGCCTTCCCGGCTTAAGTTTCCCGCTTCCAACACTTGGTGTCATTATTTTGTGCATGGGAATTTCCCACTCTCCAAATGAAGTTCCCCGCAGAGAAAAGTAGTTCTTAGCTTCATCACAGCAGCCATTCAGTCAAAGTGCTGCGTTAGTTCACATTAACACTATCTATTGTCTCTGGTTGGTAAGTTGATGCTAAAGGCTTTATCAGCCCAAACCATTATGCAAAACAGAGGTAAGCTTTTTATGAAGTTACAGCTTCAATGTATCAACAAATTCTCTACGTCATCTTTTTTCAATTAATATATCTGAATTCCCACGAAAGCTTAAGAAAAAGGTAACCTATAGGACAGACTTCTGATTCAATTCTATGGATTTCTAAAGGAGTATCTGTAGAACTATGTCAAAGTCCACTCCTTTTAAATTCTATGGGATTTTTCTATTAAGAAAATGTGTGTAGTAGGTGTCCCTATAGTAGGTTAATGTTTGTGTATTGTCACCCTGACTGAACCCAGCATGGGAGCTGCAGTGGAGTAGAAATCAATGAAATAGCATTAGGATGCAATTGTCGCAAATTATCAGAGAAGAAAGAAGACAACTGTAATTCACCAGAAGTAACACTTTACCAACTGCTCTCACTAAGCATTAGTTTAGTGTGTTTTCAATTTCAAGGCACTTTCTCTGGAAAACACTTGGTCTGTAATGACCATTATTATCACCATCCTAAAATTTGTGGAATTTAACCTAAACAAATTCCCCAAAGCTTGCACTTAGTTCTGATATGCTCCATCCTATTTATCCCCAGCTTCAGTGGCACTTGTGCTATGAGGCTCGTACTTGGTAGTGTCAATACTGTATCTTTCCCAAATAAAGCTACTACGAGCTGCTGTACGAAGACCCTGGGTTTAGGCAGTCACTGTTTGTGTGTGTCCTATTTTGCTCACGGTGCCTGACAGGACAAGGTCACTGCAGAATTTCTGTGGGGGCCAATTCTTTTCTATTTTATTGGCAGTCATCACACCCAAGGTTTTGTTACATCCCTGGAACAACCATAACCATGATACCTCTAACCACCCAGCATTCCTTTTCACTCTCAGCATTTTACATTTTACGCTTTCTTTGTCCTGCTCACCAGCAGGCACATTATTGGTAGAACACAAAATTACTACTAAAACTAGTTAAATATTACCTGAGACAATATTTTCACCCCTTGCACACTGGATATATATCTAAACGTTTCTAGGTTCTGCTGGCAATTGTCTCTCTGATGCAATGTAGTATTTGCATTCTGTCATTCATCAATATTTTTTTTTTCCAAAGGATAGGATCACTCAAGGGGCTGGTTATGTCTTTCATTTCCTGGTTATCCATTCAGCTCCTGCTCACGCCAGCAGGAGTTGAAAGCTATTATCAATATTGAGAACAGGATTTATGTGAAACAAGGATGGGATGTCAGTCAATCACCTCATAGCAAAGCATTCATATCCTAGTAACCACCTCACAACTATCAGTTTGTCCTGAGGCTCAATAGGGGATGAAAGGCTAAATAATCACCAAAGCAAAATTAATCTCCATGCCAGGTCAGGATGGAGACCCATGAGGAATGTGCCCATGTGCAAGGGAATGTTTGAATAAATACGAAAATTTTCTTTGAGCCTGCTTTTGATACAGCTCAGCTCTGAATGGACATTCAGGTCAGTAGGTTTGCCAACTGCACCAGGAGTGAGTTTATTTATAAAAAAAAAAAATATTTAAAGTAATAAACAGACGGTTTCATATCTGATTACAAGCTCTGCCTGCAGAGGAGTGAGATGAAGCCTACCGTATCAGGAAGGCAGGGGTGAAGTCTGGTTCAGTCATCAAGTTACAGAGACTGAGACTGAAGATGGTAAAGCTGGAGATCAAGCAGTAAAGTATTGGTTATTTACAGTGTACAAAAGGATAAGAATCACTGGCCAGGGGAAAAAAAAAAGGTTTGAGATTTGAAGAATTGGCATAACAGGTAGGACTAAAGAAACCAAGGAGCTACCCAGAACGATAACTGCTCTGGTGTGATAAAGGAGCTTGTGTGAAAGTGACATCCCCTCCCAGCTCCCTTTCTAGGGTGCTGCATTTATGCCTGGTCAAACTTATCATCTATTTCCCTTGGTGTGACTAGGTATGGATAGGTCTCTGGGATCTCTGCCATCCTATCTGGACACTGAATCTCAGCTTACTCTTTTGTAAGTTTTAAGACTTACCTTCCTTTTTCTCACTCCCCATATATATAAGTAAGAGTGCCTCTTTTCTCAGAGCTCCGGCTTTAAAGGTCCTCTGGCTACAACTTTTGTCCCTTAAGACCTGTGATATTTGAAGAAGGCAGAACCTTGCCAAATGAATCACCTTCATTTTAGATAGTGCCTGTCTGTGCAGTACAAAGTGCCTGTACAGCATCCCTGCATGGCTTTCCACACCACTATTGATTATTCTTGAGGATCTGATCACAGACCATTTCATTTAGGTTCCCTTTTGAATATATGGCTTCTTTTTTGAATTCTACTGTTTCCTATCCATTTCAGCCAGGTTTCTTGTGGTCTTCCTTTGTAAATACTTCAATATAAGCATGTCCTTGCCTTCCTATTGCCTGGGGAAGCTTCCTCTCTCTCTCTGCAGTGCCTTTAGAGTTTTTATTTCTAGTGTCTCTGTTTGCAATAGCAGAAAATTTTATTCCTTAAAATCTGATCCACTTTGGAGAAATGTAGCTTATCTAGGAAGTAATTACCCTTCAGGTAGTCAAGCACAGTAAGCCCTTAACATGAGTCTGTTCATGGATAGATGTGCTAGCATCACTTTCTTGTCAGTTTAGCACAAATAGTGTGATGCAGAACACTGCAAGTCAGTCAAGAGGTATGAAGATTCAAGCAGTTCATAAAGTAAGAGTATAATTAAGTGCTTGAATGCAGACAGATTCTTGAAATAATGACAGAGGTGAGGAAAGGAGACAAAAGTTTGGTTTGTCAAGAAATGTAGGAAATGTGTTGAGCGGGAAAGAAAGATGACAAGTATGGCAAGATACGAGGAACTGCGTATACATCTCCTTCATCTATGTTTCTGGATAGAACCAGAATGATATCTGTGAAGGATCTTGAAAATTGAGTCCAAATTTGTTTTGGACCCTACGGAAGACATGGGATGAGGGCTTCTATATATGTTAGACCTCAAAGCAGACTCAGCTGAGTCACGAGAAAGTCAAAGAAAGTCCAAATGGATGTGCGAAGTTTGCTGCAGAGAGACAATGCTGCAGATTGATTTAATAACAGATGTGTTCAGGAAGAAGATTAGAAAGAAGTGAATTTAGGAAGAAAATCCAAATATCAATATGCCTGCAGCTCTAGGTGTTTCTGTTAGGCTACTGAGAAGATTAATCAGATTTCTGAAAACCCAAACGGTGCAATGCAGGGCACAGTGTACTCCACAGCATACAAACACAACAACACAGACACAGTTATCTTTTTTTTTTTTCTTTTCCCCCAAAAAATCGTGGTTATATATGCAAGTAATTTCCATTTTTCTGCTGCCTTATTTTTAACCCATTTAATAACCTTTATGATCACAGTTCAGTCAAGTAGCAACAATCGTGCCAATAAGGGTATTCCAGCTGGGTTAATGAATACACACATGATTTCATGAAGGATATATCTTTTTTGACCCAATTTCAACCTTTCCTATTTCAAGCTGTTTAATTAGAAGATATATTGGATGGAAACAAACACCTATTTATGCAACATTAAAAGTTTAAACAAATTCCAGATGCAATTATTTTAGGCACCAAGTGTCTGTGATTGGTACGTGTAGGTACCAAATTAGTCTGTTAGCTGCGAACTTCTAATTTGTGGCACAGTTGATAAATGCCTTTCACAGAACAGATGCAAATAACCAGACTTCTGTGTTCCTTGAGTCTGCATGATAATAGGTTCTTTAAGCACCCTGCTAAGAATTAGGAAATTAGTCAAATGGGATCATATTTAGGTTGAGCTAATACTGCACAGCTGAATTTACCCACCATTATCTGTGGGTATAATTGGAGACAACTGTTTTTTGGACCAGCTGTGCAGGTCACAAAAGGATAATAATGGGGGCCCAGCCTTGCCATGTCAGATTGATAAATGTTTATAGCATCGTGTGACTAGAGGAGCTGCTTTTAAACAGGTATAATTTAGGATTAAATTTATTTTTTTCTTTTTTAAGATTCCTAGAATTGAAGATGTCAGATTAAATGGTGCATTGCTCATCATTTCTACATAATATGGGTTGGTGTAATTTGTAGGGAGAAGAGAGAAAAAGGCATGGTAAGAGGAAAAACATCTAAGAGGTGTCAGATAAAACTTTCCCACCACACATAATCTATTTTACACCTTTATGTTAGTTGCTTTTCCTGCTCTTTTCTCACCTTTCCTTTCCCTGGGTGGGTGGGTTTACATCAATGTTACACTGATATTGTGGAACTTAAAGTGCACTTCTGAATTTGTCGCTGGCTCTTTTTAGCATTTAGGCTTCATTTGTTTGAATAGCTGTTCCTGGTATTTTGACAAATATTACTTTTAAATGTTACATCCAAGTACAGGTCTTTACTATTGCTAACCTATAAATATGTTAACAGCTACACTATGTTTAGAAAACACAATGTGATATTAATGTGAAATGTATCTTAGCTGAATGCATTAGTCATAAGCAGGTACATAGAAAAGCACATTTTGATTTTAATTGCAAGGATTATGTTTCATACTCAATGTCTGTCCTATTTTTGCTCTCTTTAAATGCACTATTAGGATTTACTTTTGTATGTGCTATCTACGCACTGTAAATTACATGTTCTTCAACAAAGTTCATTATTTGTGATGAAACCCAGGGAACCTTTATTATCTTAACTAGGTACCACTAAGGTTTAAGTTAATAACTATAAAATGCTGTTTCTGCTGAAGACTCTCCCTGTAGCAGAGACTGGATTTAGCTGCCATCATAATAGAAAGGGGGGGGAGCTAAGAGAAAACATCTAAAAGGTGAGGAAGAGGGCTTTTAATTTTATTGTAAATCAGCCATTTGAATTGTGCCCCTGCTAGTTTTCCTGAACTTCACAGGATTACATCTGCAGTAATGGCCAAAAATAGTTCTGGAGACCACAGCATACTGCAGTGCTGATTCTGCCAGCAACGCAGCCACGGGATGTTGGCTCTGCTCTCGCAGTGCGTCCTGCTCCTTGCTGCTGCTGGTTGGCTCTTGGTCCCTGAGTCCTGAAAAAAAAGAGAGGGATTTATCAGACAGGGAAATCTTTACCTACTGATAGCAAAGACTTGCTGGAAGGTAAATCTCACATGCACAGGGTGAGCTGTGGGCTCCGAAAAGCTACAGTGGTGGCAGAGAGGAGGCTGCTTCTAGCTCTCCCCTCTCGTGTTTGTGAGCAACGCAGCATGATGGTGCTCTGTGCCTAGAGTATGCAAAGGTATTGACTCCAGCCGAGTGCATGTTCAGCTTGATCTCATGAAGGGGGAAGATAGAGGCAAATTATAGTTTTATGAGCAGCTACTCCATCTGTAACCCTTCTTCAGGCATGTCAAGTGGTTGTCCTCCCTTCCTGAAGCGATGCGCTCCACTGGGACTCCTTGCATGAGAGAAGCGTTATGTTTGCAGCTCAGTATTGGCATGCAACATCCACAAACTATCTGAGAGCGTAAATACAAGGCCTGAAGAGTGCTTATTATTGAAGTAATTGCTGTAGTCTCTAAAGTAACATTTATTAGTGGAGTAGACTGAAGTAATCTTTGTTTATCTTATCTATGAGAGAAACTTTATCTTTGTGAGGCCCTGATATTCCTCCTGATATCAACAGACACTGACAACAGCAGCTAACCTCCGGTTTTCTGTCTCCAGAACAAAATGATCTCGCTTTCTTTGCTCAAGATAGCATCATAGAACTTCCTCTGGGATCTAACTCTTACAAGAGACATCAGAAAAGATCCTCTGGAGTCAGAATTAGTATTTCCACCAAAATTCAAATCAGATTTCTGGTCTGTTCCTTTGCGAATTAGAGATGTTTCTTGATAGTGTGGGAAGGGGGAAAGGAAGACAACAGTTGTAAAATGTTTTTATTGAAACTTAAAGGCAATTATTTCTGAATTCCCATTTCCTTAATTAAAAGTGTCACTGATTTGTGTTTAATCAGTGCTTAACAAGCCTTATTGTAACGCGAAAGAGCTAAACAATGTCTGTAATAGACTGGGAGGGTTAGCTGAACTTTGTTTAAATATAAAGGGAGTAGTGCATCTGCTGAAGAGCTAAGCCCTTTCAAAGTTTAGGACACTCACCAGTGCCATACAGCATAAATCACAGTGCAAACTGTGTGATTATACCCTGCAGGGAAATAGACTGTGTGTTTATGGGGCTCTTCACCAAGCACTTAGGAATAATCTGATATAAAGCAGCAGGGGAGGAGAGTAATGACAACTTCAAATTAGTTTAATGAATGTTTACATTAAAAAAGGCTTTTCTACAAACCTGAAAACACAAAGTGACAGTTTCCGCTCCAGACAAAAAAGACCCCACCCTCTACTTTTCCTTAAAGTACTGGCAATGCAGAAGACATTGTAAATTTAACTCTTTAGTAGGATGGATCATAATATTTTTATGTTCAGTGTTTTGCTGTCATTACAGTGAGAGTTGCTAGCAATCCAATTATAAACACCAGTGTTTAGTTGGTAGCTCATCTATTTTAAATCACACTTATCTCAGGAGGGAGGGAAAAAAGAAGGCTGAGAATTTCATTCTCAGAAAAGAACAATCTCAAAATGAACTTTTTTATGCTTCTGTAAACAAATGTTTAATATATCTTTGGCCGTATTCTTTCAAGAGGCTAATGTGGGATTTGAGAATTCCTTTTCACTTCAAGTAGAAGGTAACAAATTTATATATATATATATATAAAGTTTAAATAATGCAGTACTTCTAGGTTTCTTCTCAAATTCAAGGTAAATAATTTGTCAAAATTCACACGTACACACAAGGTGTCATTATATAAACACTGAACTTTTTACTAGTTTGGAAAAATAAATAACCTGTACCTCTGAAGGAATTAAGATCCTTCTATCTGAGATATTACTGTGCATTTCAGCTCTGGCATTGCAGTGTTTTTTATTGCCACAGCAGATGTTCATGGTCCATTTTTAAACCTAGTTTTGGGGAACATTTCAAATTGCATCAGGTGGAAATTTGGGTTTCCCCTTCACAGCATAGATACACTAAGAATTCCACAAAAGGTTAAGTGTCTTTAAAAAGGAAAAAAATGACGACGACAATTTCTATAGTTCAAATACAAGTTAGAAATAGAAGTTTGGAGGTAGGTTAGGAGATATCTTCCAGTGTTTTGAAACTTCCTCAGCAATTACCTGTGTGCAAAATAGTTCCAGATATGACTGTTACCATAAAGACTCTTACTGAAACATTTTTGATTTTTGTCCGAGGATATGAAAAATTAATGACAAGTGAAATACCCATATTTATTAAGAAGCATGTGTATTTCTTAAGCAGCCATGGGAAGCCCTGACTTTAGACAGTAATTTGTCAAGTGCTGTATTTGCTCAGTTTTTTTCTTAATATGGTGTGCATCCCACAACAATGCTTATTCTGTAGAGCTTTCTCAGAGAACAAAATTGAGTATTTTAGTGTATGTCATTCACACATGCTAAAGCATCTGTGATCTGAACTCTTTATGGTTATTGCAAACATCTTTGAGATCAGGGTAAAGACTTTGCCCTCTCACATGATGGAAAGAAGAGCCTCTGTTCTTGAGGAAAAAAAGTAAACCCACATAGCACAGGTCCTGCAGCAGCTTTCCTGTTTATCATATGCTAGGTGTGGTGTGGAATATCTTTAAAGTAGAGTAGATACAGTGCAAGTAAGGAAATCAATAGGGCTTCTGGAATGAAGTGTGATTGACGTTTGTGAAGTTGTTAGAAAACATTGCAAACTATTAGAAAACAGTGTCAATAATATGTGTCATTTCAAAAGAAGGATTAAAAGAAAATGACTGGGGCTGGACGATGCTAACCAGGAAGCCTGGAAATCCCTGCTGACTGTAGGATATGGTCAGTGGAATAAGTTTCTGCATAGATGGGAGGTGCCATGAAATAATTTCTTTCTTTCATTTCTCTTGTGTTTTTAGCTTTGTGTTACTGCATGTCACAACCTACTCTAAACAGCCAAGCCTGTGATTGCTGTAACAGAGTCACTCCTGTTTTGTCTGTGCAAATATGGAGGCATTTTACTGAATTTTAAGTGTTACAGAAAGTATATTTTCCTTTGGAAGCATATTAAGATCACATTAGAAATCAACGTGATTGATCTCACTGGGAATTTCCTTTGGTACTTTTTGACAAATAGAGTCCTATAGAAAAGTAAAGTCCATCTTGTTGTTGGAGTGGGATAAGCCACCCAGGAGGAGCATATTGCATGTGAAACTGGGCACTTATGTGTTTTACCAGTGAATTACTGTGTACCTTTTTTCAGGTCTTCCACCATTAGAGCCTGATTTTCAAAGAAGGAGAGTGTCCATGCTTTCACCTATAATCAGTTGAATCTGTGAAAGCAAATAATAAAATTATTGCTGTTACAGAATGCTTTCATGTTCTTTAGAGGAAGTATATTGTTTTCCTATTTATAATTTCCATTGCAGTCATGCCATCAGTCATCAGCCAAGTCTGGCTGAGAAAAATACTTCAACACATGCTGAACTGGCTACTGATTTAGAGTCAGTACATGGAATTCCCTTTCTGAGCAGGTAACTGTCTGGACTGTAGCACCAACCATCTCAAGAAAGTCAATGTCAAACATTGCTTTATTTTCAGTTAACTTTGGGGGGTTTCTGGTACCCTTGATGCTGGGAAGCCCAGGTCCCCCTGGTGCAGACACTTTATATGCAGGGCAAAGATATTTTACGTGCCCTCAGCCCTTCTGTAAGGACAAGATGCAGTCTCTCCATCATCTCAGGCATGCAGGGTGGATGCTTAGTGCCCTGAGTGTATTTTCTAGCTTTTTATTTCAGACAGCTTAGTGATGTTGTAGCCAGTAAACTTCTCTGTGGGCTGTTAGGTGAATGTGTCTTCATTGGTTAATTTTAGTATCCAATTAATTTAACAAAAAAAGGTGGCCTATATTTTTGTCGACCCATTTTTTTTGTGATAAGGCTTCCTCAAAGATGACCCACTCCTGTATGCATATAGTTTAATTATAAACTAGATTACTCACTCTGTTTTACATGGTATGTCTACTTCAGTTTAAAGCTCTTGGTGAGTAGTCATAATTTATTAGGAGATGTGATACAAATGATCTGAAAATGAATTTTGTTCCCTGTTATGTTTTTACAAATAACTCTCCCTTATGGAATACTGTCAATTAAAGAAAATGAGATGTTTTCTGACTTAGTGGATTTCTACTCGACAGCATGTATCTGGATGTAGAAAAACTCAGCATGCAGCACTGGCATGAGAGCCAGTATGATGAATATCATTGTGAGTTGCCAGTTTTTACACACTCTGTGTAGACACTGTAAACTTCACATTAATCATTACCAAGCTGTGGCATGACCAGCAAATACCAGCTTTAGTAAGGCAGCCAAATGATTGGGAACGTGTTCAAAACAGCTTTATTCCACTAATGGACACAACTGTTTAAATGGGGAAAAAAAAAAAAATCCCAGATTGCCATGAAAACTCTTCATGTGTGCTTTTGTTACTCAGGCATTACACAAACCTGAAGTATGCAGAGATGGATTATTTATCTCAGTTTATTGGTATGGATAGATACGTGAAGAGTATCTGTTTAATAGTCTTTCTTATGTGACTTCATTGTGCTAATAAGAACAGTCACACTATCAGCTGAGGAAAAATTGCTATGGAAAAGACTTAACTTTGGGGAAGAATCAGTTAGAAACTGCATGTCAGTTTTGGTCAGTAAGCTGTAGAAAATAGACAGGAAACATGAAGCAAGTGTGGGCAAGTGCTTTCAGGAAATAACATAGGAAAAGATTAAAATAAAAGTAATTGTTTTGGCCTGTTTGTGAATTACCATCTTTCAGCTAGCTAATGCATACATAAAGGGGAAAGTCCTTTTATTATCTTTTTTTTTTCTCATTACTGTTTGCTTTAAACTGTTTTGCTGGGAAGCAAAACCAGGAAAAAGGGAACTTATCTGTAGTTTTGTAAACATTAGTCTCTGAAGTCTGCTGTTAGATACAGACATAGGAACCTTGAAGCCAGAAGACAAAAGTCCTTTGCTTCCTGCAGATGCAGTCAGGATAGAGATGTAACCCTGTCCTTTTGTCCTCTGCTCTGGGGATACCTGGTGCTCAGGGTGTATTAAATCATAAGCCCTGTAACAAAAACTTGCCCCAGGCAGCCGCAGTGTATAGATTTACCTGGAGGGCTCCGGGTAGTCTGGGTAGGTGACCATGGCTGTGCAGTGGCACCCAGACCAAAGGGCTGCTGGCAGGAGCCTGGGCCCTGGTGTGAATAACAGGAGCGGATCGTCTGAATGCTGAGCTGTGCTTTTTCCACCTCCTCCTAGTAAATTTGATTTTGGGATTCTCTCCGGAAAGGGAAAGACCCTACTCAGCAATAATCAACCAGTGTCTTTTACTCTGCATGTCCAAAGATAAACCTTCACAGAATAGAGAGCACAGTTTAAAACCCGTTTGCTCAGCTTCTCTACTCGGATGTGCTTGGCTCCATTTTGCATTCCTGAAGAAAAACCAAGATGCAGAAAAGCTTGTATAAAGGGGTAGGTGGAAAATCCATGACTTCTCAACTCACCCTGTTCTCAATAACCCCTGAGCATAAGAGAGAGGAGTGAAGAGGGCAAAGATTCTCAGGAATACAGGACCCATAGAGGAGTCACTGTGCAATATTGATGTATAATTATAGCTGCATTTGGATAGTGACAGAAAAATTATATTTGCCACACATTTCTGGTTTATAATTTTGCTGTAAAATTATCACAACACCCTCCTGTGGTTTCCCAGTTGTGTAAGTGTGACCCTGCAAAGACAAATTCAAAGGCATTTTGTAATGTGCTGCCCGTGGCCGAGTCTGGGAGCTGTGAAGATGTTCTGTTCATGCTGCCTTTTGCTCTGCCCTCCATCCAGCACCAACGAGCAACTGATCACCTCTCCAAAGTGGTGGGGTTTCTGTTTGTTTTCCTGTGGCTCTTCCCTCCTTGTCATTAATAACTGGCTGACAATAATGGTATAACAAAAATTCTTTGAACCACTTCCCCTCCCTCCCCCATTAAAGCATCCCTTTGTCCTTTAAAAAAAGTTAAATAAAACAAATGTGCTTCTCTCTTCTAACCAACATGCTCCAGGCTGGATGCCTCCATTTAATTTTAGGTACCAATGTACCCAAGGTGAGAGCTGGCTTTTTTGGCACTCTTTGGCCAAGGGAAATCATGATGTGCCTCCAGGCACCCAATAAAATCAGAATTGCCCACTAGAGGTGCCTCTCTCCTTTCTCCACCAAGCACCTCCAGGGTATGTAGGACCTGAAACCAGGCACCCCTGGTAGATGCTTGAAGTTAGATGAGACAAGTCATAGCCATGACACACAATTTTTTATTTGCTGTAGGCCTGACTGGGGTGAGGATTTTGTTCCATGTGTCAGGCTGGCTTTTCCTGTTTCACATTGATTTTTTTTTATGTATAGTTTTGTTTTAACAGGTGAAACTCATGGCAAGATAAATAGGCACTGCAGGAATTTTGTCAGTGGTAGTTTGAATTGCTTAAAAGGCACGAGAACTGTTGTATTGGGGACTGAAAAGTTTCATATTCAAATAGTGTCCAGATTAAATAGTTTTTTACTGCACTCTTTCTTGTCTGAGTGAAGTGCCTGAAGTAAGCAATGAATATTTGAAATGCAGGCACAAGCAACTGATAAGAAAAATACAATTACAACTAGCCCTAAAGATACTGCACTTAAAGGGGGATCACACTTATGTGCATTTAGAAGACAATATTAATAAAACACTTAAAATAACTTCATATTAGGGAATTAAGCTGTTATTTTTTAATGAAACTCTGGGGCCATTTTATCCAGACAAAGTGTTACGTTTTATTCATATAATAGAAATCCAGATAAAACAATCACATTTCTTTAGTAACTGGAAGCTGTGAATTCTAACAATCGCGTTAATAGTTTTAGATAACTGGAAAAGAAGATTTAATAAATTATAAAACTTTCCATTTAGGAATTAAAAAGCCATACTAGTTCAGAAGGCCATCTGCTCCTCTCACCAGCACTGTCTCAGCACAGCAGTGCTCACCCAGGGCCTCAACCTGCCCCTCTTGGCTGGGCCCCACACCCATGGGGCTGCAGCCAGCATCACCAAATCCACTCCCAGTCCAGCCCCCATCTCTGTCCTCAGCAATCCAAGCCCTCCTGGGTTGAAGGGAATGCAGCAGGACTGACCTCAGCCTTCCTCTCAGCTTCAGTGAGATGTTGGAAATGAGCTTGCAAGGCCAAAAGCCCACTCCTGTTTCTCCTTAGATTTGCAGTTTTCTCTGCTTGTTGCCTTTTTCTTGATCGTTATTTCCAAAACCCACAGTGAGAAGGTGGAGGTTCGTGGGTGTGGGGCTGCAGCCTGCTCACAACACTCTCTCTGTTCTGTAACCATTCATTCCCATGGCCAGACCTTAGATCAATTCTTTTTCACTGAACTGTTTGGTTGCACTTTATTCCTAATTTTGACTGTTTGGAGTAGATCTTGACCCTGTTTTCCTACTTATAGCAAAAGTGACTGTTTTCCACCAACCCTTCTGTGTGCTGAAGTGCCTGCCTGCTCTGCAGTTACTGGTGTAACACTGCTGTTGTGCAAAGGAATTCAGATGCCTTCTTTTGTTATGATGCTACAAAGCAATCCAACTAGGAAATTTAATCAGATTTCCAAACTCTTTCAGCTGAGAAATTAAGTAAAAGAAAATAATCCATAATTTAGAGTCCCCCTAAATCATTCAATGTTGGCATAAACCTACTGCTGAGAACTTAAATGTTATGCTTGACTTCATTAAAAACAATATTTGATATCACTTTCCTAAGTGTCCCTGTTAAAACCACAGTCACTGTAGAAGAAAGATGCATCAGCATTTGGTCTTCAGTGTTTTTTTTCAGTGTTTCTGTGCAGTAGGAGAGATATCTGCTCATTGCTATATAAATTTCTGTTAAATTGCCATTATTGTAAATGATGACTTTTTTCTTTTTTCCTTTAAAAATAAGCTGTAGGAATATAATCCTTCTTAGTGTAAAAATCTTTGGGAAATGGGTAAGAATATTGCAAAAGGCTAGTTATGCTAGTTATTTTTTTGTCATCATTGCAAGGTCTCATTATTCTGGCCTTGGTACATAAATCATCAAAGTTTTCTTTCACTTTTGTGAGAGCTGACAGTAAATTTCTTCCGTATCATAACTGGGTGGGTTTCAGTTGCTTTTGATTTGCATTTTCATAGAAAGAAGCTCTGCACCCTAAATAAGCCTTACTCTGAGAGCCCACCCTTGCTCTCTCTGTGGGATTTACGTTGGTTAACCGCTTGCTGCTGGTATAAAACACCACATCTAGAACATCATCATTTGTGAGCTACTTTGTGGTGGGAGAACGTGAGAGAAACACAGGGAGAGCTTGTGAAACGTGGATTTAGAAGTTGTGTCGTTGTCCTCCAACCTTGGGATTTCTGCACTCTTTGTTTTTCTTTGTAGCATAACAAATGACGTTCAAAAGGGCAAATAGTGTGCTCCTGAGTTTTCATAGCCAGTGTGTGGGGCACGGGGGTTGTTTGAATACACACCATTTTTTTGGTTTTGTCATCTCTCCTTCACGTTTGCAAATCAGGAGGTTAAAGGCCTCCGTATGTATGCTCCAGCAAATAATTAGAAGCTGAGCATTGAAAGTGCTCACAGTGTTGTCTTCTAAATAATATTATTAGCTGATTTTATTTAAAATTGTATTTTCGGGTTTTTTTCACTCTGAAGCCTTGAAAGATTTGCTCTGAGTACGGCTATTGAGGTGAGGGTGCCCTAAACATTATTTCTAACATAAACAGGAGAGTAGCAGAGGAAGTGGTTATGTGTTCTTGGCCTTGTGCTGTGGGTTTCTTCTTTTTCCATGGTTGAGCACTACTGTTTCTTTTTCTACCCTGCCTTGCCATTTGCTGCTCTTGAAAACATCTATTTCTTGAGACAAATTATATTCACGGACCTGTCTGCACCATCCAGCAGAACTGCATTTTGAACACTCCTTTTGGTCCTAGTTTCAATGACATTGGGAATAGACATTTGTAGAAAGTTGAGAGAGCACTACTGAAAGTAGTTGTATCCTTTTCTTTTGTCCCTGATTACTTTTATATTTTTTTTTCATTTTCATTCTGACAATCTCTTAGTCAAGACCACAGTTACTTGTTTGTATCAGAAATAACATCTAAATGGAGCAATTGATTTGTGGATATCATACAGATTTGGTTTATGGTATTATAAATGACTTTATGGCCATCAACACAATAAGTGCTATATTAGCAGCTTTAGCAGCTTGCCAAAACCTACTACAAAATTTGAATGGAGATAATAAATTCATGCTCCTTTTTAGTTTTTGTTGTTGTCCATGGTGTATGTGTCCAGTGGAAAAGTGGATGACATACTGTTAGTTTAGGTACAGCAGGAAGACAAAATATTCTGGTTTTTAACCCACTGTTCTGTTTATCCATTCCTGTCTCTCACTTCCTATCTGCCATCTCTAGCACATGGAGCAGCAGCTTACGACTCCTTAGCTGTGAACAAGCTACTATCTGCCCTATGTCCAGCATCCTGTACTGCTGAACTTCAGGCAGCCTAGACTATATAGGTACAGAGCACCTCCGTCTTCCATTACCTGTGGCATAGAGTTTAATTATGCAAGGATTCAGAAAAAAATCAGAATTAGAAGCTACATTTGGCCTGAGAGTGGACAGACTTAAATGATAGTCGAGCCATGTGCACAAGGCTGGGTCAGGCACTCTCCATAAATGGCTGTTTCCAGGTAGCACAGAAGTGCCTTTTCCCTCAGGACTGCCTGCAGAGTCCTAGAAGCCCTGGGGGACTGGGTTTTTTGTGTGTGTGGTGATAGGAGGGGGGGTTTATTTTGGGAATTTTATGTTCCGCTGTAATAATTTTTCTTCAGAGCCTGCCCTGACCACTGAACTCCAGAATTTTTTGGGTAGATCCCCTGATAGGGGGATGAGAATACCTGACCTCTGTGCTCAGTTAATCCTCTGAGACTACAGGATCCAAAGGGTGAATTTCCCAACTGTTTTGTCTGTGCTCCCCTGTCTCAGCTACTACTCCTGCAGGATGCAGCTCACGGGCTGATCTCGGTGGGCACAAATGAACTAATGGGAGGGACCATAACTGCATTTTATAGTCATAGATGGAGTTGCTAACTTTAGGCAAACAGTGGTTAATCTTTCCAAGAGGGTAGATTTATAGCCCGGCTTCTAAGCATTTGAATTCATTGTTACAGCTAATGGACATCTCATATTGTCTTAAATCACTGGCTTCTTAGTGTGCCAAATAACAGTAGAAACCTTAGAACTACCCTAATTTGGCACCTATGTTTCAAACCAGTTGCCAAAGGAACTTAGAGGGGGGGGAAAGAAAGACCAACTGACATGTTTTTCTGAATGCTTTCCCTGTGAAGTGCTTTGTGGGGCTTGAACTCCTGAATATCCTATACAGCGTATGCTACTTTAATCATGCTAACTGCATGGCTACTTTTCCACATTAAATGAATTTATTTAATTTACTGTAGATGGAGATAAATATTGATTTGGTAAGCAAATTAAGAAATATACATTATAGACTGCCTGAATTTCTTTCAGTATGACACCACTGCTGTTATAATGAAATAATCGCCTGTTAATGAATGATCTCCTGTAGAAGTTTTCACTGTGTGAAGTCTGGTCAGTGACTTTATATGGCAAGATTTATGGATGTATCTTTTCATTTACATAAGCAACCTCCTCCTGTACGTGTTGGTGGCATATCACATTCTATCTCATTCCCCATTATGAGAGATTAATATGGAGCCCCATGAGTGCTGAGCGAAAGACCTCTGTGCTTGACTCTTGTTTGAACATGGCACTGACATCTCAGTGGAGCCAAGAGATAAAATCCTGTGACACTTGGTTTCCAAATGTTGAAACTTGAAGATTTCTAATGCTGTCTGGGAAGAGCACCTGACTTTGAGGTAGCTGTTTTAGAGAAGTGTGGAAGGGCTCTGCCCTCTCCCTGCAAGGCTTATTCTTTCAACCATTGCATCTGCCTTCACACCAGTACAGCTTTCTTGCTACAAAACCACAAGTCTTGGCTTATTTCATGATAACAGGCACAGGGATTTTAATGCTAAAAGAAAGGTCTGGAGAGTTTAGCCTTTAATGAGATAACCTGAGAAATTTTGCAGGAAACCCATGATTTATCTTGCCCAGCACTCACTCTTTGATGGCATAGACTTTTTCCTA
Source organism: Merops nubicus (assembly GCF_000691845.1). Classification (NCBI taxonomy): domain Eukaryota; kingdom Metazoa; phylum Chordata; class Aves; order Coraciiformes; family Meropidae; genus Merops; species Merops nubicus. The sequence goes on along the minus strand of NW_008607406.1, from coordinate 79,072 downwards.
TTTAAGAAAGACCTTTTCTTTGTTCTAGGAAAATACCAAGGTGATCATTGCACTGTATAGCAGATTTTTCTCTTGAAAAACTGTCTTGCAGATGATTAACTTTATGGTATATAATAGAGAGAAAGCTGCAAGGTGATGGTTAATGGCATTTGAAAAGGCATTGTTAACTTCACCTTATAGAGACATACAGGAATTGCTTAATAGAATCAATATGCTGATTACATTGTTATAAATAAATGTTTATGAATATCGGTTCTTCGGCAGAATAGGGAAATATTTAATATACATATCTGAAAAATTTCACCTCCCTCTTCCGTGTTTGTAAAAAATGTAATGGGGTACATTTAGCAAGTAGTTTTTTCTATTGAAAAGTAGGGTTTTGTTTTGAATGGAAGTTTTCCTAGTGTAGTTTATGTACACATATCTATATATACACACAGGCGTATGTGTGTTTGTATATATCTCTATCTTTTTGTATATATAGTTCATTTCCCATACCATTTTAATTATTGTGCGGGTGGCTGAACAGAGCAAAGATGAATGATAAAGTGACGTGGGAAAATGCAAATGTGACACATCGGGGAAAACAATGAGAAGACATGAGCACTGGAAAAAAACCCAAAGCAAGAAGCACCAGGAGCGAAGTGGTTAAGGAGGCTGCTGCAGCAGGAAGCGGGTATAACTCTGTTTTCAGTGTGCTCATGGGAACTGAATTGGAAAGTGTTGTGGTAAAAGTGTGTGGAAAAAAAGAAAAAAAAGAAAGAAACATGAATTGAGCTATAAATATCTGGTTTTCTTTGAAGTTTTGTGACCAACAATTAATGTTACTGGAAATCTCATAAAGAGCTGTTGTTTTATAAACTCTGGTTTGGCTGAATGATGCAAAGTAAGGAGAATGTTAGCTCATCTCCAAAGGTGGCTTCTATACACTGATTTTTGAGCTCCTGTGGCAGATACAGGCAAAGTGCAGAAAAGCCTTGTATTCCTTCCCTCTGATAGTGATGCTGGCTACAGAAATGCCTTTAAAATGTCATGAAAGAAAAAAAGGTGTATTTCTAAGGACGATATCTTTACGTTATATGTCCTGTTAGTGAAAACGAGATAGGAACATTTATCTTCTGTGCTTATCCACATGCTTTGAAAATCAGAGCTCTTAGAAGAAATCAACTCTAAAACAGCAGGCTGTTGTCTAGCCTGTTTTTCTTTTCCTCAGATTAAAAATCCCATAATTTCTAAAGGAGCAGTAGTTGAATAAATGAACTTCAAGGTCAAAAATTATTTTGTGGGATTCGTCTGGAAAAAGAAAAGATTGTTCTCTTCTCTAAATAAGCCAAATGTAGTGTTAAGTTTGGTGTTTTGGTTCTATTTATTTATTTATAAGAAAAAAAAAAAATACATAGCTGTTCTACTCTATTCAGGTGCCACCTTTCCCCTGTAAGGGAGAGAAGTCATTACCCATGAGTATGATCATATTAAAAGTCTATTTAAAGCTGGTAATGATGTTGGAAAGCTGGAGATTCTGAAGAAATAATCTCTATCATCTCCACATGGAGCAATTTAGGTGAGTCTGTTAGAACAGCTATAGTTGGTAATTGTGGCGGTTTCCATTTATTTAGCAGATTTTGTCTCAAAGTCTTTTACAAACTAATGGATGCCTGTTGTAAGACTGTATGCTGAGATGTGTGTATTTAACTGTTTAACTCACGAGTGTAATTAGCACAGTGCAGTTGTCAGGACTGTTGTCTCAAATACATCTTTCCTGCATGCACTAGTGTATTTCCAGCATATCTTTTAACTTTATACCCATCCATCCTAGATTTCCTGGGAAAGGGGACAGATTGTTCTATGTGATCTGGTGTAGCATCATTATCTTGGTCTCTCCTGAGGGTCTTCCCCTCTCTGGATGCTCATGTGTAAAGAAGCACAGGTAGGAGACATGGGGAATAAGCACATCCTGGTATCTCTCCATCAGGTGAGACCAGCATCCCTGGAGAAACTATGGCTAAAAATGCAGCTCCTTTATTGCTCCCTGGCCTCAGAGTGAGCCTGGAAAAATATTTACAATTAGTCCTCATCAGCTGGGCACGTCCTCTGCAGATCCATTGCAGGCCTACAAAGCAGGCAGGATTTGCAAGCTAGACATCTTATATCAACCCAATCGCTTGATGGAGGGATGCAGAAGAAACTTTGCTTAGAAAATCTTGATAGCCCACCTCTTTCTCTGGTCTCGCAGGAAGACCTAAGGCCTTGCCTTACGCTGTGTAATGTACCTATTTTGCCGAGGCAACTTGTGGTTCAGAAGGTGAAACTCATGAAGTGATGTTTTATCTATTTATTGCTAGTGTGGTGTGCAGCTCCTACAGCAGAGGACACGGTTGCTGGGGTTCTTGTTTTGCAGTGTTTTTGAATTGGCTGCACAACTGTCAGCATCGTGTTAGGGCGAGTTTCTTCCTCCAGTGCTCGTATTATTTGCTCTGGGGGCCCTTGTCAGCTCACATTCAGCTTGTTTGCAGACAAAAACTACCAGCAGGGAATGAACTGTGATTGAAATTGAGATGCTGAGCTACTGTACAGACTCTCAGTGAGATATGGCTCCTTTGTATACAAGTGTCTGAGCTCTCTGGGACTGACTTTCCTGTTGTTTAAATAAAATCCAGCCCTGATTGGTTTACTGAAAAGCTCTGCCTACCCTCAAGGCCCTGTTTTGCACTCAGATTATTAAAAAATTAGCTGGAGGCTGTGTTTGGAGTTGAATTCGCTCCATCACTTTCTTCATACATAGATGTATTTCCCCCTACAGCTGCAATCTGCAAAAAGTAGCTTTAGTGCTGAGACATGCCATGGTCTAGCCAAATCACTCTAAAGTATGTGAAGACAAGACATCTGAATCAAACTTCAGGGGAGAGAGAACTTCTCCTTGAGTAGATTTTAGATCAGTTTTCACTGAAGTATAGTTCAGTGCTACAAAACAGTACTGAGGAAGGGAGATCAGCCTGGGACTTTCTTCTAAACATAGCTGTCCTGTGGCACGTCATTAAATACAATTCTTCTTGTGCTCTCTGCTTTTAGCAAAAGAAATCTTTAGAAGCCTTTGAGAGAGTAATTTGTGCAGATGAAGCACTGGGTGAAAGTCTGGCTGTATTAAAGGCACTGGGACAGTCACTGGGCCCAGATTTCTACCCTCTGTTGTTATTTTTTCTTGTGTGTTCCCCCCTTCCATTGCTTCTACCACAACATTGCACTGCTGACTTGTAAATGAAATGTATAGTAGGATGAATCATCAGGACAGAAAAGTCCTAGGCTTTTTTGAATGCATCACTAAGCACCTTATCTACATCTAAATATCTGTACAAATCTGAGTCTTAGTGGGAAACTTAATACTGCTTTATTCAGGGAAGCCCAGGATATAGATGCCCAGCACCCAAATTTTACTTTTGATTGAGTTTACACTCATGCAAATGCCTTACACTACCTTTAGCAATGTACTACTTTGATTTTCAGGCAAAAGATTGTTCAGCTTCAGTATTTGTTTGAGAAATAGCATGTTAAATGAAGAAGAGTGCTGCAGTGCAACACCAGGCTCTTTGTACAGACTGTACAGAACAATATATTTTAAAAACATTTTTTATAAATTAAAAACATATTTTTAAAAATCAATAAAATGAAGCCATGTTGATAGGAAGACGCTTTTAGGGTTTTATTTGGTTGTTTAGTTCTTTGCAATGTTTCGCATGTTATGATGTGACATTGACAAAAATATATACCTTAGGGTTTTTTAGATCTTCAAACTTTGTTTCCGTAAAAAACACAGACATTTCTTCCCAGAAATCCTGCGGTACAATGACTGCAAATTTCGTATGAAACAGTGTTTGCATCAAGGGAATTTTGTCATTTTTTCTGTCCACGTTGCTGATACTATCACGCTGAAAACATCATGGTAGAGGTTACTCCAGATTATGATAAGCTTGATATGTTTGTGAAAAGAATTAAATGTTGTGGTGTCCGCACTAACATGGAGATGAGACTTGATGGTCCAGGAAGTCTCCTTCACTCCACTCTTCCATGTCCCCAGCACAAAAAAAAAAAAGGTGTTTGTTTTGTTAATCGTTAGGCAGCTAATCCAATGCTGCTACTTTGGTTCTTAATCCTATTGGAGACAAGACTTTCGTTACCCTGGAAAACAAATCTCAACAGAAAATGCACCTCGTTTGGCACTGAAAACAAAGCTTCAGACTAATTCAATTCCAAGAAATGTTAATACTATTTTTCTTCTTTTCTTGCAGAACAATATGTTAATTCTTGATGCTTGTCTTTGGTTATACTCTTTGCCACTAATGCTGAGCTAATGGGAGATTTGATCGAATAACGACAGCGTTCCTTTATGACAGATCTTATTTGTATCTAGCCCTAAAGCTTGTCTTTCTCTGCATGTGTCACTGCAACTGAAGGCAGAAGGGCCCAGCAATTAGTACAGTTCCTGAGTAATAAATTAGTTCCTCCAGTTCTGTACACGATATAGTCATTATATGGTAGAAAATTGAATCCATACTTTTGTTTCTGGTGGGCTGCAGTGGTATAATGAGCACTATGGGCTTTTTAATATCCTTTGTTTGCATTTGAAAAAACATAACACTCTCCCACTGAGAACCAGAAATCCTCTTGTGTTCTTGTGAACATGACATTCAAAAATGCAGTGTGAAGAGACTTTGATGTTGGCAAGAAGGATGGAAGAGGCATTTCACAAGGTGCCACCAGTATCTCGAGAAGAAAAGAGCAGTGCTAATCCTGGAAACTTGCTCACAAGAGTTTAAAACTATTTAAAGGCATTTTCTGACTACAAGCTAATCAACACATGGCTTACCTTTTAAAAGGTTTGAGCAACAAAGTTATTTGTAAATTTGTTCCTGCTTATGGCAGGGGGTTTGGACTAGATGACCTTTGGAGGTCCCTTCCAGCCCAGACATTCTATGATTCTAAATGCTGATTGACTCATCTACCCTTGGTGCAAGAAAGTAAATCCTTTTCAGCCTTGTGCTCTGATAAATGGAGAGTGATCAGACTCTCCCAGACATGTTTGCATGATTTAGACCATGAAGGTTTAGGGTGCAGTTCCCACATCTCATATCTCTTGTATCTCATATTCTTCAGATACCTAAGTCAGTGACGGGCCATGGAATTGCAGTAAACGGCACACCAGGAAAATAGCAAAGGGGCTTAATGATGAACTCTTGTGAACATATTGAGATGGCTAGGAGGAGGTGGAGTGTAGTCTTCAGAGACATCATTCTACCTTCCCTTCATGTGTGATAGAGTATGTTAAATTTGTGAACCAAAGGAACAAAGCCATGTGTAGTGCTTGGGGCAAATACGTGGGTTGGGGTGCTTAATATACACTTGGCTTGTCACCCTCATCTGAAAGGAAGCAACATCTTTAATTAAAGTTAATGAAAATTGTCCTTTAATTCCCAGATGTCAAGAAGGGAATATGAGTTCATGATTGTGCACCTTTGGCCATCACTTTTTAGTTACAGACACAGCTTAGAAACAGCATCTGTAACCTGGCCTGAACTGTAAATCCCATGGTCTGGTGGACTGCATTATGTACCAGGAGTAGCACGTAGTTATTCCAAAGGAACTACAGAAATGAACCCTTAAGCTCAGAGAGCATTGTAATTGTAAAGGCTTTATAACAGCAAAGGTTTCAGTTTCATTAAGAGACCACGTCACAGCTTTAATTGTTTAGAAGTATAGTTAATAACTACATATCATGTCTGGGAAAAATTAATTACTGGACAATTCTTGTGTAATCCATGTGATATCTCACATAATTCAGTCAGCTGAATGTAGTGAGCTGCTTTTAATAAAATAAATACAGGCTATTCAATATGCAAATGAGTTAGTTAAAAATATGCACTAATGGATCATTAACCTCTCTTGAACTTACATTCTTAGTAAAAATCACATTAAGTGAATATAGGATTATGGCAATACAGATCTGTTAAGAAAGACTCCCAGTAAGCATACTGAGCTGGTAGATACTGTAGTAGGGAAGGCAGATGGGACAAGCAGCACTTCTCAAAGCTCTGTAGACTGAGTGGGAAACTGGGATGCTGCTCCAGTTGGGCAGAGAGATGGCTGGATGGCCATTGTCAGGGACAAGGATCTCCAGGAAATAAGAAAATGCTCATTTTCTCTGTTTCTGCTTCCCTGCCACCTTAAAAAAGTAGCTTTGGCAATGATACACATACATCGAAGTTCTTCTTTTTGATGTATAGTTCATATTCTGCAGTCTCTAGATGGGCTGTGCTTGCTCCCCAAATACAGAAGGGCTAAGAAGTTAGATAGGTTTGTTCACTAGCTCACTGAAATGCCTATGGATTGGTGCATTAGGCCTTTAGCCAGCCTACAAAGCATAAGTCTTTAATCATTTTCATCTAGGCTACAACTCCCTGTGTGCCCCTCTGTGGAAGCTAGCATCCACCCCAAAACTGGCTTTATCTGCCCCAAAGACAGCCAGCTTCTGAGGGGACTGAAACAGTTGAAGCCAATGGACACATGTTGAGCTGGGACGTATTTGCATGGCACCTGCCCACACGCCAGCTCTAACCATTGTTATCTGCCTTTCAATTTCACAAGCACAGGTTTTTACTCCTAAAAATAGCTAAAAGAAACCCATGTAGAGCCACAGCAAATAAGACTTCTTCAAATCACTTTGATCACTATCTGCAGTTGCGTGGGCTTAGAAGTTGCAAAGTAGATTTTGGTATCAAACATACCTTTGGCTTTGGTAAGTGTCTCTGGAAAGAAGCTGCCATGTGTGAAGAAGAAAGTATGCTAAACCTGGGCCACATTGTCAAATGTATTCTTTGCAGCTGAGACATAACTGAATTCAAAATGATCCATGTAAGGCATCCAAAATGTGGTTATTTTTAACTAGAAGAGTATATTGTAAAACTGTAGTGCACTCTGCATTTAATTTTTCATATTTTAAATACCCAATTCTTTTTATAAATTTTTCTTTCTGTTGCAACCATAGCTTGACATGGAATGGTGCCCCCTCAGCCATTTAGAAATAAAGCAGTGGGGACCACTAACTCTGGCTGGCTTTGCAGCTTTAACTGGCCTTTATTACCATAGCCATAAATAGCAAACCGCCCCAAATATTACAGGAGTTTTGTTGGCTTTAACCAATGAAGTAGAACAAGACCTCTGAATACCCCATTAGTTCCAGTGCTGTGCTTTGACGACTTTGCATTGGCAGCTCTTTTTCTATACAAGTCACTAGCCTCACCCGTGTCTCTTAACAAATACCGTTGACAGGCACCATTGCAATTTTTCTGCATGTTCTGACAGTTTAATTCAGTACCTCCTGGCTAAGCAGCCAGAGCCTGAGGGGGTAATTCAGCACCTTGGCATCACACTGCTGCAATTAAAATAATTAAGGGAGTTGGGATGGGCTTACAGAGCTTTCCGTCTTCTGCAGCCTCATACGGAGAGTGCACTTCCCTATTCCCTCATGGAATGAATGCAGGAGCTTCCTTTACAGTATGCTGCAGTGAAATTTTTTAAGAAGATGCTTATTTCCAGCCTCGATTTGCAAAGCTGTTCGCATTTATGCCTAAAAACTTCTTTATTTCTCTTCCTGTATACAACTGGATTTCCTTCCCCCCCTCTTCCCCTCCCCTCCCCCATTAAATACCCTGGGACAAATAGCTTATATTACAGCTGCAAAAATACTTTATATTCCAGCTGTGATTTCTTTTGATTAAGAGAGGTGAATAACCTCTTGGCTGCATAATCTTAGTCAAATCATTCAGTGTGGTGCTTAGTAAGGACAACTAAGCATAGCTGTCTAAATTGGTAGTCTCATTTGCTGAGAAGGAAGGAAAAATACAAAAAATGAAAGCTGTCTTGCGCTGCCTTTACTATTGAAGGCATCAGCAGAGACAGGAAGGGTTTAGTGTGTCTGTGCATATATGTTTAGAATATCATATATATGTATATATATATATATAATGTGTGTATGTATAATAAAACATGTTTGTTGTTTTCTTTTGTGTATCTCATAATGGATATATTTATACTGCTGGCACATACAAGAACCTTACAGAAACATGTTCTGCTGAGGTGTGCAGCTCATATCTCTTTAAACCAGGTGATATTCTAGTTTTACTGAATGGAAACCTCCCCTGACACCTCTGGGCCTGAATTCCACCTGGGAGTTCACCTTGCTCGTGGTGTAAGTGAACTCCAAAGGATGCAGATAAGCATTTTAAAGGAGCTGTGATAAATATCAGCTGTGTGAAGTGAGCAGAAATACTCTGTGTCATGTTCAGCTCATCTAATGCACGCAGCAGGTATATCACACGCTGATCTGAGCCACCTTATCTGCACGTACTGTATGTGTGCCTGATGCAGCCTTTCCCTGGATAACTCATATCAAGTTCAAAAAATGCTGCCCCTGTATTTTGTCAGACCCTGAAACATTAATCATGAGGAGGAAAAAATAGTCTCAGTCAACAGTATTGCAAGAGATTTGTTCTGTGGGTTCAGGTCACAGGTTTGCCGCAGCTCAGGAGACCTGTGCAGTATTAACAGACTAAAACCCAAGGTGGTAACCCGTTTACATCAGGGCTGATAAGCAGTGCCAGGCTCTCGCTTTGAAGCTTACCACCTTTAACTGTTCCTAAACTCACCTCTCAGAGATGTGAGCTGTCATTGGCGTTCATTGCCATTCCTCTCCCTGCTCATCCTTTTCTCAGTGACTGTTTTCTTCTGTTAGTTTCCTTAGCTTCATTTTGGCCAGGAAGTGAAGACTGGTCAACATCAGCGCAGGCTGTTGGGGTGGGGCTGTTTCCATAGAACAGCTGGGAATTTGGCCAACCAAAGCCTTGATGCCACAACCATGTCCCTTGATGGGGTCCTGAGATGATGAAGGGGAGCAGATTGTGGCTATATCAGGAGGTGGTCTCTTGTTGGGTGACTGTGCAAGTCTTTGCTCAGTGCTCTTTCTTGGGTAGGGAGGAGGAACCTGACAGTTCCTCCTTTGGGTCTTTTATGTTTCAACTCCTTGGCTTGAATGTAATATTTTTCTGCCTTTGGCAATACTGCTTTCCTAGCTTTAAAATCTGCTGGTTCTACTCAGGGGCTGCGCTGATAGCTGCATGCTGGTTGGCCGGGCAGTGCGGGATGTGTTTGTGCAGTAGGTGCAAGCACATGGTTCTAGCTCCACTCCATAATCCCTGCTCCCTGGGTGCAGTGCTGGTATAATGACTGTAAGGGATCAGTGTCTTCAAAAGAGCTTGAATTCCTTCTCCCTTCCCATGAAAAAAAAAAAAAAATAAAAAAAATAGAGTGCTTAGTATTAATTGCTACACACATAAAAGGTTTTCTTCAGGTTGCTCATATTGCGATCTGACCCTTGCAAAACGCAGTGTTACCAAAAATAAACCTTGTCAAAAGCAGATACTGCAATATAAAATGTTCTTTTGAAAGACAAGGTGTATCCTTGTGTGTTGGTGTGGGCTTGTTCTCCCAGGGCTGCTGCTCAGTAGCACCTTGCCTTGCTAGGCGAGACCCGAATGTTCAGGTGGGACTGGCGGGGTTCAGCTTTGCTGCTCTGTGCTGTGTCACTTCTGTCACGTAAATCTTTCAGGAGGGGGAAGGAAGTGGGTTTTAAACTTTGTTTTTGTGATTGAAGTTCCTGATTACGTGTACAAATGGGTTGTGCGTTTCTATCATAGCACTTTAAATTATTTGGGATAACTAGCATCAGTACAATACCTGAGGTGATTTATAGGTATGTTATATGTAAGGATATTAAAGTTGTAGCAAAGGGGTTACATCCTTATTCCAGTGCATCTGCTGCACCCGGAGAACATCCTGACTGTTGCCAGGTCTGCATGTGCAGTGAACTGTGTAGCCCCTTTAGTTAGATTTTCCCTTTATCTTACAAAGGTATGCTTAGGAAATGATACCTCTGTGCCTCACCTATTTTACTAGTAAGATCTCTTGCCCATTTCCTGCGTACTGAGAAGCCTCCCTGGTGTCAGCTAGTGATGCAGTGGAAAGAGCAAGAGTCATCCACCATGTTCAGGCTGGGCCTTTCCTGTGCATGTTCTTTCTTGCTTCCAGGAACGCTGCTGTAACTTTAAAAAAGATTTTGCAAAGTATCTACCTCCAGTAGTTCAGCTGAAATAAGAGTGTCTCATGAGTTTAATGGATCAAACAGCGGTGATGGGTTTTATGGCTCTTTTTCACTTTAGGGCTAAGGGAAGAGAGAGCAGGGCAGGTTGGTTTTAAATTCAAGGATTTATGTTGTTAATCCTCCCGGCTAATTATAATTTATGGGATCCTGATAAATTAATATGCAGTTGCTATTCAAACACAGAGAATAGTGTAAGGCAGGCCTAAACAAGTCTTGTTGGTTTTTAATTTATTTTCACCAATGGAGAATATTAAATAAAATGAACAGTGGGGCATTTCATGGGAAGTTTCATTTTCATTATTTATCTTCAGATTTATGGACTTCATATAACAGTTTTTCCAAACATTTCTCCCTCTAATGAAAATCATGTTGTGACTTTGAGTATACCAAACACCACGCAGAAGCAATAGTTACAGTGTTCTTTTTTAACATAGATTTCAGGATCACTGTGAGAGAGGGGATGGCAAAGAAAAGCCCTTGATTGGTTATTTTTAATGCTGTGAATTTAAGCATGTATTAAAGTGAGAGGCTGACATCAATAGCATTGTGTGCATTTCTCTTTGAAGCTCTTGAGTGTGTTTAAGCCCTGCTTGGCACTCTACCAGCCCTGGGCTCTCTCTGGCAGAAACTGCGACAATCACGAAGAGGGTGAGCATAAAATTATTTTTGGGGAGTGGAGTTATGGGATGGCTCCGGAACAAAGATTACTAGACATCCAGGAACACAAGCATTGCATGAAATTTGTCTTAATCATAAATAGCATCCATACGTTCAGTAATTACAAGGTCAGACAAAGCAAGTAAAATCTAAACCAGTGACAAATATCTCAGTGAGACGGGAGAAATAACAGCTATTGTATAAGGGGAAAATTATGATGAATCAGCATCTTCAATTTAGGATACAGAGAGAAATACCTGAGTCAGGACTGAACACATGCTCCTGCAAAGCTTGCCTCTCTCTACACTGCCTCTCCTCTCCCCACTTTGTGCAGCAGGAGATCCCACTGGTAGTGTGTAACAAGGACTTACTGCACAGAAATGTGTTGACAAATTAATAGCACATAGGGCACAGGGCTCTACTCTTCTGGTTTTAAACCAAAGGTAAATTCTTCACGCTGTCAGTCTTTTTCAGCCTTCTTTTGCTTTTTTTTTTTTTTTTTTCTTCCATAAGCCTGGCTTTAAGCAGTGGCTTCATTAATGCTAGGTAAATCTGACTATGTCTAGTCCCAGTATACATAGGATTTCCCATCAGGAGTGACTCCACTTTCTGCCAGTTAGAAAATGGAGGTCACTGGACTATTAATGAAAATTGTTGTTACTTCAGAGTAGCAAAATATGTTATAAATGCCTGGGAGATTAGACTGATTTGAGGAAAAATACTGGTTCAGCCTTTTAAAAACTTTGACTTCTCTTATGTGATGTGTAGCTCACCCAGTCCTGCTGTGTCTTTGGCCACTTGAGGTTCTGCGGACTGTGCTGTTTGGGATTTTTATGACTTTTTTTCTAGGAGTAGGATAAACTTTTTTTTTCCAAAAATTTTGATCTTTTACATTGGAATTTGGTCACAAGATTTTCATAAATGAAAGTAGATGTGAATCTCCTTTTCCTGGAGGGAAACAAATCAAATACTGTATTCCTGTGTTGGTTTTTTGTTTGTTTGTTTTTCTTTTTGTTTGTTTGTTTGTTTGTTTTAATTTTTTAAAGTGTTTTATTAAGCAATCTGCACTCATCTTGCTCTTTGTAAAATTTCCTAAAGCACTGAAATTATTTTACACTAAAATGCTTAACTCTACTAGGCTGTACTGGGCTGTATTAACCTTTTGCTTTAGATAGAGCTTCTAATAATAAAAAAAGGACTTTTAGGAATTCTTCAACTAGTACAAACACTTTTCCCCAGGATGTTTGTATATACTGGAATTTTTGATGGCAGAGATATGTCCAAAGACAATTATCTTACACTGACATAAATTCCTAGTGCAGAGCTATTTTTAGGCCTCGAGGACCAGGGTCCTTGTTTTTAGTAGCAAGATACAGGCTCCAACATCACTTTAGTACTTTTGAAAACATGGTTTCTGTTGTAATCTTTTCCTATAGTTCTGAAATATAGTTTTACTTCTCAGTTTAGCATCTAATTACTGATGGTTTTTTGAAAAATGTTTTCTAAATTCATAACCCGACTTCCAGCTTCGCAAATTTACCAGTTCCCAAGATCTCTGCAATTTTATTTTCCATAGGGAAAAGCTGGCAGCACAGCAAATAGTGTTTTGAAATTAGTCTGCTCCATCCAACATTTTTCAGTCAGCAAAGGCTTCTGTCCAACTATTAGATGACCATATAATGGCATCAGAGGGTTCTGTTTTGCAAACGTCTTGGTAATCAGTTCTAATTTTACATTTCCTGGGTATGTTTGGCACTGCCAGATTCAGCATCTCTTGAGGGCTCTGATTAGAGTCATAGAAAAATTTTGACTGGAGAGGACCTCTGGAGGTCACCTCATCCCCCCTCCTGCTCAGAGCAGGGCCAGCTTCCTTCCTGTGCACCTAAGAGCAGTGAGGAAAGTATTTAAAGAAACAAAGGCAAGACAATCATCCCCAAACCCCAGTAGAATTTGGGAAAAGGAGGAATGCTTGATTTGTGCTTCTGCCTGCCCCCTTGTCCCCTTCTCCAGTCATCAGTACTTAAAATTGCATTTGGCCTGTCCCAGCCTGTGCCCCTCAGGATTTGTTTTACAGTAAGGAGTAGGACATTACCATTCAGGACAGGCAGTGAACTGTGGCTCCAAAACCAAAGTGATGCAAGTGTGCCTTTGCTTTATTTAATCAAGTCTCCTGTTCCTTTTTTTCTACTTGTATAGGCAACTATATGTGCCTTTGTTTCTGTTTCTGTTAAGTCTGGACTGCAGCTTCAGTGGGAGATGTGGATTTGCCTGCTGCATAAATCAGCTTGGTTACATCTTCTTGATGAGTTAGTGGCATATGAACTTGTTCAACTCCGTTAAAATCAAGGTGACAGGAACTAGCAAAGGCTCAAATTAACACACTTCTTGTGCCCTCATAACAAAGTGGTGATAGAATAATAAACAAACACCAAGAAAATGTAAAAACACATTCAACACCTCCATTAAAAGGGGTAAGTCCCAAGAAAAGGTGCCACAGTATCCTGTGGAGTAGAGTAGATGTTCCCCGGGGGCTGTTTCCGAGGTGAGAGGGATGGAGAAATAGGGTGAGTTAGGAAGGCTTCTTTGACAGCATGGGTTGGAGCAGCAAGATTTTCCCTTCGTCCCTCTTCCTTGTTAAAATATGTATCGTGCATAGTATTCAGGCAGAGTATGGTAATTCCCAAAATAGAACTGCACGTATTTGATTAAGTACTTAGATTTTTAGGCTACAATCACAATGAATATACTCTGCACTATGACAGAAATAGGGAAATCTTCTCTGAAGGGAGAACAACTGAGCAAAGTTGGTAAAGACATTGGGCATAGTGAGCCAAAAAAAGATTAGCCTTGTGCTGCAGCCAGTCTGCTTCAAGAAGAGGGTACCCACCATGCATAAATGGGAGCAGAAGGTTGCTGAGGTGGGCCAATTCCCAGTTACAAGAAAAATTAGCCTTAAGAGTGTCCGTAACCAATATGGCTTTGGCTTAAGAGTTATTTTGCTGCTGAACAATTCCAGCCCAGTGGAACAGTGTTAAACAACTGAATTATGGAATGCAAGAAGACTTTGTTGTAGCTGGCACTGGGAAAATAAATCCTAAGGCAAAATGTTTGCACTGGGTTTGGATCTTGTATTTCAGTAATTTTTAGAAAGTTTCATGCCATAAATACTTTCGCAGACTAAATTTTCAAATTAAGTGAATACATATTGAGAAACCTGGGATGGTATTTACCCAAAGGTTTTGGGGGATAAATAATTCTGTTCCAATTCTTGTATAAATGGTGGGCTTCAAGACAAAAACCTTTCGTACTTACCAAGCAAAACATTCTCAGTGTGAAATGTTGCAAGGCAAGCTTTAACTCGAGGCCATTTTGGCTCTGTAGAATAATGTAGAAAGTATTAGCAGTGTATTTTTCTATTGTGGATTTTGGTGCATCAGATTTTTGGGATAAACTGTTGATTCAGAGAAAATATTAAAACTGAATTTTAGTGCACTCTAAATGCCAGCAATAGTGGCAAGTCTTTGTGGTGTTGTCTCAAAAGTGTTTACTTGGCTGTCCAACTTTTGGGAAATTCACGTATTTTAATGAATTTCCTTCCTTTTCAGTTTCTCTCTCTAGTCCCCACTGTTGCCCTGAGCAGGACTCATGTTGCTGAATTCCATTATCAGTTACACAAAATGGGCAAATCTAATATGATTCCTCCCCTGTAGAATTAACATGAAAATATATCGTAAATGGTTAATGTGGAATAACTCATGCATGAATAGAGTTCTGTGCTGTCTAAAGTATATAAGCAAATATCGCTGTTGGAACTGAATGACATTTAAATAATATCACATTTTTAAAGGACTTTTTTTTTTTTTTTTGGACCTTTCAACATGAGTAGAGTACACTGAGAAAATTGTGGTGGTGGGGAGGAAGTATGGGGGCTTATTTCCAGCAAATGTTGAACCTGTGAGGTAGAGTTCAGTGGGGAAAAGGAGGTTAAAGCATGAGAAAGCCAGTTACTCACCAAAGCAGTGCTTGACTTTAATAATAAATAATATTGAATGTTGGGATATTAAAACAATTCATTCTTGGCAAAGCACGGGGAGGTTTTATTCCCCCCAGTAACTCCGGCATGAACAAAATACTACTTATAAGCTGCAGATTTTAATATAGCATCGTGTTCCTACAGGTATAATAAAATAAAAACGTGAAGAGTATTAATTCCTTTAGGAGGGGTGCTGGATCCCAGCTGTGGAGCGGGCGGGGGGCAGGTGCTGCCGGGGCTGTTGCGCCGCGCCGCACGTGTTCCCGGAACACAGCTGTTCTCCAAACCCTCTGCCACTTGCTCCGAGCCCTCTCTGAAGTTGTACTGCCTCTGGGCACAATTAAAAGCTGTATACTACGTTTCATAAGGCAGTGTTAGAAATTTAGGCCGAGCCAAAAAGGAGAGGGAGGAGGGAAAGGGGGGGAGAGCCCCTTGTTAAAGAGGAATTAACCTCTTTACCTTTGCTATTGAAACAATAAAGCTTCTAAATGCTTCTAAAAGCTCCAGTATTAAGAGAGAAGATGCCACGTGGAGCTACAAAACAAAGACTATTTTTATTTAATATTGATTTTCAGTAATTCATTAACTAATATTAATGTCTCATATTAGGAGTAAAACCTGCCCAGCCTCTCCTCCTGCTCTGTGTCTTCTTCAAAAATGTATTTGCTGGTGTATGTGAGAAATAGCTACTCTGACACAGAACTACACGTGTTTCAAAAACGTTTTAAGTGCAAAATATTCTGAACCTAATATGCATGGTAAAATAGTATGAATTTCTGCTGCCTGTAGCACTTTTGCCCTCAAACCTTCATGGTCCCTTTGTCATGGGAAAAATTTGGGAAAAAACCAAATTTTGCCAATATTAGAGGTGCAGATGTTTCCTGTGGTCATCAGATGGAGCTGGCTGTGCTGGCAGGTCTGGAAACCCCTGCTCATGTGGGTCCGGGTGCTTGTGCAGGCTGACTCCCACCCTTTGGGGCCATAGGCCTGCTGACTGCACGCAGCCCAAAATCAAAACGACAGGATGAGTGACTACCCTTGGAAGCAGCATTTTACTGCCAACAACAAGAGAGTTGTTAAGTCCTTAAAGTGTCTGTGTTCCTGTCCTTTGCACTCTGCCTCTGCCACACGTGGAAAGGATAAAGAGCAGAGCACCACAGTGTCCAAGCAAGTGTGTAGGCTTGGTAGAGCCTCATGAGAAAGAGCAGTTGGCTGTGTGAACCAGAAGTGTCCTGAAATTGGATTATTTTTGGGTATATAAATATTAGTAACTGCTTTAGAAGTTCCTGAAACAGTCATACAGAGCCTCTCTTGGGAAATCCTTTTGGCATTTATCTGATGGATGCTGTTAGGCAGTGCTTCCACACTGCAGATCTGGAAAGGATTCATTGGTGATAGGACAGCACTGCTGTGTGTCTCATGTCTGTGTCTTCTGCTCAGTGCATGACAAGTTCTCACACTGAGCTTGGATGCTGGGTACAGGACAGACTCTGACTTAGCTAGCCGCATAGACTTCATAGATTTCACTGAGTATAGGGAAGAAGAGGGGAAAAAAAAGGCTTAAAGTATCCAAGATTTTGTGTTTTATAACTGTATGTAAGCGTGCCTCCGAATCAACAAGTGTTTCTCCAATAGTTTCTGTATGATATGTCTCAACTCCAGTGTGCACAAATCTCCTTCTGAAGTGAATTTATAAGTTCTTATTAAAGGAAAATAAAGAATATTTCTGTAATGAAAAGAATTAAGGAAAAAAACATGTCTAGATGAACTTGAGAGCTGTAAAGGTTTTCCGATGCTATAGCATTGTACTTCTTGGGTAGGGTAATAAAACATAGAATGAATGTTATGATATATGACTATAGGCTATTGACAAGATAAAGCAATAGGAAAGTCTTGAAGATAAGTGAAGCAATAACATGATCTGCCACCCTTTCCCATGGGTGATAGTGCACAAAGGATTTGTGCACTTAGAAATTACAAGATTTTATTGAAAGAACTCGAAACAGAGAACAGTTGAAGTAATGTTGGAGTTCCAGCATCCTTTAGTGTGTGTGTCCTTGGGCTATAGTTCAGGAGTGTGCTTACCTTTAATCCATCCAGAACCTGAACTTGTGTTTCAATCCCACTGAAATAGATGGGTCTTGATGTGATTTTTTTTTTTTTTTTCATTTTGATAAATAGGAATGGTTTAGTTCCATATCCATGCTTGAACTTGACTGGATCACACCTTTATCAGAATGGCAAGAGCTTAGAACATTACTATTTATTGTGTTATGTGTTTATTATCCCCTTAAATTACTGTACTGTAATGTGATTTTTCAGTGAATACTATTAGCCAGTTAGATTAGAAATCACAGCTATGAGGGAATATAAATGCTTCACAGTTAAAATAATGCATATGCATTTAGTTTGTTCAGTTCCTGTAAAATCTATATCCATTTGTCCAGCCCAAAGAATTCAGATACTCTTTGATTAGGGAAGTAAAGTGCAATTGATATAGTGCCATGCAAGTAATGAACCAGGCACTCTGAAAGTGTTTGATTAAACTAATGTAAATGTTGCATCAAATTGTGAAAATATGTATGCCATAAATTATAGGTAGATGTGACTGAAAAGCAGAGGTGAATAAACTCTTGTTGTTGTGATTGTCTTGTTAGATTACTTATCTGTCACTTAATTTCACATTTAATGTCCTGCAGTTATGATATGCTTCAGTCTCAGCTTGATTTTATAAACTTTGGCTAGAAACCTAAGTAGCAACCTTAGAGTTTTGTAGCCACTAGAACACTCAGATGTTTTTGGTTTTGATCTTGACTATTGTGACTCAAGACTTTTAACTAGAAATACATCAGAATAAAAATAAAAAATCAGAATAAACTTGTTGCTCAGTTGTTAGAATACATCCCTTCCCAGGAGAGGTCAGTGAGGAAAGGAACTAAGAACAGACAGCTGACTTCTGTTTCCACCTGCTCACTGAAATGTTAACTCTAATAAGATACAGCAGTCCTTGTTTCTTTTCCAGTGTATTTTGAGTTTGTTGAAAGTTATGGCAAAGTAATTTTTTAAAGATAATTATGCTTTGTAAATGTTAACTTGATTTTGTAGCTGTAAACACACCTTCTGGTTATGCAGGAAACAAATTAGGAACATATGTCATCTACCAAAAGCCAGCTAGCTGCATGTGGCAGTAGCATTGATTACAGATATCTCCCCTATGTAGTGAAAGGTCCAGAGAATGTATCCTTAGTTACATGCCTGCTCATGTGCAGTAAGACAGGTCTGAAGTCCTCCCTCCTTTTACAAAAACTTTTTTTTGGGCATCAGTTCTCCTGAAACGTCTGTGGCTGGAAGTGAGGAATTTGTGACTGTATCTCCACCTTTGATTCTGCTGTTATGTGTAGAAGCCTTGTTACTGGTTTTCTTTTCAATGGCACATAATACTTTTCATGATGGTTTTCGACATGTATGGTACTTTTCAACTGCTTTGATATCTTGGGAGAAAGGCCTTATTAAATTACAAAAGTATGTTTATTATTTACCAGTCCCTTGCTAGTTTGGTGAAGACCCCACCGCTCTACCCATGTTATCATCAGGTCTAAGCATCTCCATTCTCTCTCTCTCCTCAGTTATTTATATCAGAAAACAGTGATAAAAGTTGTTTTGGGAAATATGGACTTTGCCTTAAAACCTAAGCTATAGTTATAAAATGGAAAATGTGTGTCTATGGACACATACACTTAGCCCATAAACCCAAGCTGTCCATTGACTTTTACAGACTACTATTGATGACAGGTTTCTTTTTGCCCACAGTCTCAGGTCTCACTAATTGTTTTGTTGATTTCAAAGACTGTAATAAAACTTTACAATATTTCAAGACATTCAGTAATGTCATACAAAGGCTTATATATAAAGGCAGCTATGGGCTTCAGTGCAGCCAGTCAGTTATTCCAGTGTGTTTTGAAATAAATGAGTCTCCTGCAAGCTGAAAGACCAATACCTGGGGAAAAGCTTCATCTTTGATGCTCTTTTTTGTATTTGTACATGATCCAGGACTTATGACATTAGGTTTGTACAACATTCTAGCCAGACCATCAAATGCATGAACAGTTAGTGAGCTTCCTCATAATCAGTTTGACAATGTTTCTTCTTTGCAGTTGGAAAGTCAAAAGATTACCTTTGAAGGAGAAAAAAAAATCAATATGTGGCAAGTGTCTATTGAATGCAAAGGCTGAAACAAATTCTCCAATGGCAACTATATGTGGGAGGAGGTCTTGATTATTCAAAAGTTTTATTTTCACAGTTTAACATCATAAGTACAGGTGTAGCCACCTGGCTTGCTTTGGGCTCATGAGTTTATTTGGATTGTGAATAGATTTTTTTTTCCTGAAGATGACTGATTACATATCATGTAGCAGTTTTATATTCAAGTGACTGACTTTTTTTTCATGCGATCCCCAAACCAAGCACAGATGCAGACATACAGGTATGCAAGATAGCAGTCTCTAGTTAGAGCTGGGCATTCACTTATAACTTGCAAAAGTGTTTTCTTATTCTGAACTACACAAAACAAGCAGCCCTTTTTGCCTTTATCAAAGCAGCACTGAGTGCTGTAAGATGACTGTCTGTGAGAGAGCTTAAAACTTCCCTACAGTAAAGCTCTAAAACTACTTGGAATTCAGCAAAGTCCTAGCCAAATACTCGCCTAGCAAGCTGGGATAGAATAAATAGCTGTTGTCAGTCATTGCCCATGTGTTTTGCTGGAAAACCAAAAATGATTGCTAAGTTTTTTGTAGCAGTGGGAGCATAGGATAGACTTGAATTTAAATTTTATTTCCCTTCCTTGACTGATGTTCCTTAAACTGGTTAACTACTTATAAATGTTATCCCCCTACTCACAGATACAGGTATAAATATGCAAACACAACATAAGGACTGACCTAGTGCAATGTTGACTTAGATTTGTCTGCAATTCTATTGCAGGTGTAATGTTTATAATCATATGAAATTAAAAAATAATATCACTGCACTTGTACATACTATCTGAGTACATTTGAACAGTCACGCTATGAAACTCAATGGTTACACACATCTATGTACTTAGAAGCCAGCACATGGAAAAACTCAGTGGTGGTATTAAGAGATTTTCATACTGAAGCTAGGGAAGGAGTCACAGTGTTCTCTTTTTGCAGCATGCTATAAGGAAGCCTTCACTGAAAAGATGAGATTAATTTATATCTCTTGTTTAAAACCATCTGATACACAGGCTTGGTTTTGCCACAATAGGCAGTGGTTTTGACTGTCTTTTGTGCTGGGATTTTGCATTCATTTGAACCTGAAGTTCAAAGTGAACTTGTGGGGTCGAAGTGTGAAACCACATGGGACTGAAACTGAAAGGAGGCATTCACAGGACACCCCCAAGGCAAGCCTGCCAGGCTGGGCACCCCTCGCAAAGGTGGCTGCGGGACCTGCCCCCCTGCACACAGACCTGCCACCAGAGCCGCTCCTGGACGAGCAGGTAACCCCCCCAGGGAAAAGAAAGAGCAGGTTGTTTTCAGTGCTCAGCTTTACACCTTGGGCCCTAGAGTGCTCGAGCAGCTCTGTTTTCTATTGATTTAATTGGATCATGGGTTTTCAGCTCATTTCAGGAACAGATTTGTAACATTCACTCTGCACTTGCATATTATCTTTTCCCTATTATGACCGCCTGCAAGTTCAGAGCCACTGCTTTACCTATTTGTAAATCTCCTGTAGAAATGCATGTTAAATACACACAAGGCCTGCACCTGCAATGAATAAAGGTTAGACAATTACTATTCTAATACCTGTTTTCAAATGTTAAAAGGTTTGTAGCTTTTGCTCTCTGTAGATTGATTGAATGTAGGCATAGAAATACTTGGGATATTAAATACAGATAGTTTTTCTTGCATGGCGCACAAAAAGGCAATTCAGGGAAAGCTTTTAAAGCTATATCCTTCACTTTGTGTTACTAGAGTAAGTATTTTGTGCATTTTGTTTTCGGGGTTTTCCTTCCTGTATTTGTAGTGAAAAGAAGTCTTTGGAAAGTGAGTGATTATGAGTATCAGTTAACATATATAAGAAGCAAGGAAAAAGTTCTGGCATTTTATATATTTTGGTTTAGAACGCAAACTGAATAAGCCACAAAATATGAAGGTTATGATTAAATTGCTGGAGCAGTAAATCCTGATTCCCGTGGCCTCCCACCGGCTGCACAAAAGCGGCATTGTTATGCTGCACGGGGAGAACTGAGGTTCCACACAAAGGTCAGAGTGACACTGCTGGATGGGCAGCGTTCTTCTGCCTTCACAGATAAACAAGGTTAGCATCCCACTGGCCTGACAAAGAAACCCTCACGTGTTTATACCAAAGAGTTGCAAGCAAGGATCTCGCAGTTATTCTATGAAGCACTAATGCCATTTTGTATTTTATCAGTGACTGTCATCCCAATATTTAACCTTCAGAGGTGACAAGAAGATTGTTGGTGGAGCTAATATGGTAAATAGTAGGTGTTGTTCTTTTTCCTGTTGTTCTAACTTGCACGTGTAGTATGAGATTCTTTTGGATAAAAACTGCACAAATAGTGAGTGTGGGATCTACAGAAAGAAAGCTCAGTGTTAAACCTCTGTGCTTATATAAATATGCTTTGCATTCATTCATTAAGAAAGTAGTGCTACTTAGTGAACTTGGCTTTCTTTGAGTGTAGGAGTTGGAGAGGGGGAGAACAGTATTAAAAGGAGAATATTTTAGTCTATGCCAGCTCAGGAAGATTGCCACTAGCAGAAAATCCACAAGGGGTAGAGTTGTAATGATGCAAAGCTGCTGCTATTTTCATTTTGTTATGCGTCTTGCTGATTCAGAGCATCCCAACATGAATTACTATTAATATGGTCTTCTCAGTCCCCTAAAGGCAACCATTAGCAAAAATAGGTATTGCTACGTGTTGTGGTGTAAGCCAGCAAAATGTACACTTTTTGGTAGTTACCTGGCTGAGTCTGGGCTTGTGCTTATAGCTGACTCAGGAATGGTTGAAGGCAGAAGCAAGGGTTGGTGAGGACAGCTAAAGATGGGGTTAAATATTCAGGAGGGAGATCTGCATGTCCATGTCATGCTGAGAAGCAAGTGGCCTTTATGTCCCATCATGCTGCTCTGTTACCCTGCTGTAACCAGGAGAGAGCTGGTGTGGCTTTGCTGGAGACATCTTCCTGGTTCTGGACATGGTTGTTCAAACTACTCAGGAGGAAGCAGAGCCAGTTGACACTGCTTAAGAAATTACTTTGTATCATCAATCTAAACAAGTATGAAGATTTTGTTTTTGTTTTGTTCTGCTTTCCTGACAGTAAGACAAAAAATCTCAAAGTCTATGTAAGGTTAACCCAAATAAATCAGGCTGAAATTGTTTCCAGATCTAGCTGTTTGTTTGCATATTCAGCCACTGCTGCATGGACCCAAGAGACCTTTTCCTTCATGATTTGGGCTACGTGACCTTGAAGATTAAAAATGATGGAATCATGTACATCTCCTTTGCTATCCAAAGCTGATGACACATTAGAATATTATTTTAAAAAAAAGAAAAGAAAAGACAACTTTGTGTGAGGATCAATATGCAGACTAAGAGCAATGAGAGGAACCTTTCAAAGCATTCTCTCATTTGGAAACAGCACTAATCCTTAGTTTTTAGTGAATGTTGCATCACTTTGTCACATCTAGCTAGACTGAAACTTAGCAAATTCTGAGAGGTTTTTTTTTTTCTCAGTCGAGTGTGTAAACACTAAAATGGTGAGTAGGGAAATGGGTCAGCAAAGCGTGTGTCTGTGGTGAACTGCAGCAGGAAGTGAACTTAGGGAGGAAGACAAGTTTGAACTTATTTTATTTTGGTTAGCACTATTGTGTTTTTCTGCTCTAATAAATTTTAAGAGTTTGTTTCCAGTGTTGTCCAAGAAAATTGTAAAATATTGGGAAAGAGAGACCCACCCCCTCTCCAAGGCCATAAATCAATTCTTCAGTGACGGTATATTAAATGATAACCTTGCCATGTTTAATGTCACAGCAGAAGGAGCTGCAGAGGCACTGTTCCTTCCAGCTGTATTTGTGCAGGTGAATTAACCAAGTGAATGAGAATCTGAGCTTTCATAAAGCTAATGAGAGTGATCTGGCAAAACGTGGCACTATCCCATTTCTCTCTGCTGCTGTCTCCTGAGAAGTTACCACCCTATTTCAAAGACGTACTTTTTTCCTTGGATTTCTTAATCTCTGCTGATGTAGTGGGAGTAAACAATGAGCTTTTTTCAGTCACTTGGCTTGGGGTGGAGTTTCTTTACAAACTGAATAATGCGTTTTTTTATCAGAAAATAATTTATTTTTTGTGTGTGTGTATAAAACTGTCCCCACTACAACACTCTTTTTGAGATCACTTCAAATTAAGCTTTCCTTGACTTCTGTGGAGACAGGATTGGGCCCTGGATGGCTTGCATTTCCTTAAGAAACCTCATTTTGAAAAGAGCTGCTATTAAGCTCTGAAAGAGTTAAGCAAATTCAAGGCTCTGTGAGCCAAAATTCACTTTTCAATGTGCTTGTTGTACTTAAATGTCAATCTATTTGAAAAGGAGAGCGTCCCAATTATTTCGATGGCCAAAAGAAACAGCTTCAGTTCTTTATCACATAAATACACTTAAAAGCATGATTTAAACCAGATGAACAGAGAGCTGAATGAGTGTTTTGGTTACTCAGCAGAGCCAAGTGTAGGCCTCCTTGGCACCGGCTGAGCCCGCTCTGGAGCTTCGGTCCCCGAGCGGTCCCAGGTCCTTTGAGCAGCCCTGGCAGCGGCGCGGGGCTCAGCTCCACTCCCCCCTGTGCCCAGGGTCCCTCCACGCTCTTCCCTTTGCTCTGCTGGTGCTTTGGAGCAGCTCTGTGTGGAGGCAGGAGTGTGGAAGCCAGCTGAGAGTGGGTCACTAGCTGCTGCACCTTCGCTAGAGCCAGCGTTAATTTGGGATGGCAAGCTCTGAAGTTCCTTTCCAGCTAATTTGTTCATATAATTAAGTTAGGAAAATCATATGTTTTATTAATCTAATAAAATGCATTTCATGGTTTAGACTGTCTTTAATCCTTTGACCTTTGAAGTCACTCTTTATAGTCTTCAGATTGCAGTAATTTATTTTGGTTGTTTCTGTTGGGAAAACACTTTAACAATCTGCTTTCGTTCCAGTTTTACATTTTTTTCCCTTAAAGGTAAATGGGATTAGTAAACATCTGCTTCTTTTGAATATTTACAAACTTCACAATCAAGATTTAACAATGCCGGCAACATTAGTAGTTTAAATGCTTATAAATATTCACAGACAAATAAATATAGCATTGAGATGCACTGTGCAGGCGTTTCTAATTTCTAAGAGTTTAAGAGTTAGCTGTTAGAACAAGGCATATCTTTTATGCAACCCAAAATATATTTGGTGATACTCTACATGTGCTTTTCACATTTTAAGTACCTTAGTTAACCTACTCTCCCTACCTCCCAGGGCACTTTCAGGAGGAAAACATTTGCTCAATTGTATTAAGTGCTACAGAGAGTTCTGCCTGTCAGTATAATTTTCACTAACACACACTAGCTTGCTAACTGTATATGTAATTAAATATATGGATTTAAACATGAAATAATGTGAGTTTATATTTGCCTGGATTTTGACAGTGGTTTGCTCTGATGTTTAGAGCTGCAGGCCTGGGAAAACAGGAGTCAGGGCAGAAGCCTGGTGCTTGCTTAAATGTTTTCCAGCTCCTTAACACTACTAGATAATACTACTGCAGTTACTTCCAGGTTTTGTGTGTTGCAGAATTAAAGGTTAAACACAGGAGTATTTGCTCCTAACACCCTTCAAAGATTTTACTTTTTAAGTGTCTTTTCTTTGCTAACCTGGTGTAAAATGTCCCTGTGCCAAGACTGCCCTTGGAAATGGCACAGCTTTGCTATATACAAACCACTCCACTCACCTAATTGTTTGCAATTTTTCTCAAAATCTAAATACTAATTTCAGATGGGAGAAATACAAACCTGAACCATGCCCAGAAGAAGCAGGACTCAGTGAGGACTCAGCAGAGCAGTCATTTGGACCCTACTCCCCTGTCCTCACCAAGAGATCCACCGCCTACCAAAACAGGTGGCTTTGCTCTTTTTGGCTGCATTTTGGGTGTTAGGAGACCTCTGTAGACCTCCTTGCTCTGTGTTTCCATTACTTCCCGTGCCAGTATGGCAAAGAAACACTTCACCCTGAAATATTTTGCACTCATGTTCAGTACCCAGACAAGGTGCTATGTGTCAACAGGGTTATGTGCTACAAAGAAAGAAAATTCATAAAAATGAACCTAGTGCCATGGTACAGATCATTTTTGTGAGTGAAGCAGCAAAAATATGTTCTCTCTCTCTCTGAATTTGCAAAGTCCTTGTAAGACTTTAGGAATGAAATCCCTTTGCACTTCACATTTATTTACACTTCCAGGGCACCACCATATCAGTTGCAACCTTGATTTGTCTCTTTGCCTTACAATGACTTCTGCTCTGGTTCATCCTTTATCACTTTTTCACTGTGCTTCCAGCACTGGCTGCATAATGGTCTTAGCCTTGAAACTTGTACTTTTAAAAATCAGTTCTTTAAGTTGTAATAATAACAAAACCATGCTCAAGAGGCCAACATTGCTCTCTCACCCCATTCAGTCGTCTGGCTTTGCAGGGGGAGAATTACTCCCAGCAAATCTACCTTGTTACCAGGGTTTAAGGCACAGGATTCATTTAGTTTTCATGTTGTTTAAACTGAAAAAGGCTTTTCCCCAAGGCACTTAAAGCCTGAGCAGCTCTGGGTGATGGGTGGGACGGCAAGGGAGGTGTGAAAGCCTCACAGCCAGGCGGGGGAGAGCCTGCTGCCTGGCTCTTTTCTGAAGAAAACCAGCAAAACCCACGTCTAGCTTTGCACCTGGGCAAACAAGATTTATCGTGGTCTCCCCCACCTGCCTCTGAGTGCCAAAAGTTGTTTTCCTGGAAGTGACCAGGAGCAGTGGCTAGACAGCTGCTCACAGCCCAGCCCTGCCAACCCCTATGTGCCGTTTCCGAGGCGCTCGAAGTCCCAGCCCGGGGAGGGTGAGCAGGGACAGGCTCTGCCCCCAGGGAGCAGGAGATGAGCCCCTCCATCCTCCCAAGGGGGAAAGCCACGACCTGGGGTGTCTGCTGTGCCATTCACAGCCCTGGGATGAATCTGGGACGATGCAAAAATAACCCTTCTTTTCCTGTGTGACATTGCCTGGTGCCCTTCAACCAGTTTGATGCCCCAGCCTTGTCACAATGGTTCCTTGCCCTAGTTATAAAGGACAGTTTTCCACCTTAGTTAAATGGTTTGGTTTAGTGTCACATGCATGAGTCGCAGCTTAGTTGGTCAAAGATATTTTTTTGCATGCTGTGGCAGGTACCATACCAGCCTTTTTGGGACTCTATTTGGATGTCAACTGTTTTCAAAGGAAATAATGACCTGCTTGCTCTGTGAAGGGAGAACTCATGAGCTTATGCTACAAAAAGTAATCGAGTTGTTCATATAATGAACACGTAAGTCAAATGTGGCAGCAATGCTGTGGTGCTTCTTGTTAAAATCAATACGATTTCCAAAAAAAGATGCTGTCTTGCAAGTACAAAAGTTGAGCTCAGCAGCCATCTCTTAATTTCTTTACAATGTTCGGTTGGGGACACTGTGTCTGGCTTGAAACCAGATAAATAGGATATGAAAAGCCAATTTTGTAGACATATATATGTAAGTTAAAAAGGGTGAACGAAGTATTTTATGGCAAAGCCAATGTAAAGAGAGATAAAAAATATTAATACTTAGAAAACTAACACTTCTGAAGTAAAATTGTTGTGTTTTGCCTTTTCAGTTATCTACTTATCACACAAAAATAGCAACAATTTTAGCTCCCATTCTGTTTTCTCAAGACAGCCTGCCCACAGATTTTCTAGAAAATGTGGTTACCAGCTGGTATGGCAGTTCACAGTGCATTTTCTGTTTTGCTTCCAACAATCTGGCATCTCATATCTATATCAAGTCACAATTTACCAGGAAATATATATATATCTAGAGAAAAAGGAGTTCTAAATCATATTAGCGTTTTTGTTTTTGAAAAAATAAATCCAAACAAACCCTGGAACTGAGCATACATTTCAAGGGAATGACTGCAGAAGAATAAATAATTGATTTTGTTTTAACCTCAAGTAAGGATTTTTAAGTGAACATGATCAAGAAAACAAAAATTATTCCTGCTCATTTAAAAGTTAAATATTCACATGCTTGAACATCCCTGAAAGCTTTTGCATTATTCTTTGGGAACTTTCTGGTCCTTTATGAGGTTTCTGTCTACCTCAGCCTGACATAATTGGCCTCTGACCCTACCCTGGAGCAGTACTGCAGAGTTCTTTATAACGTGTTTGTTTGCAGTTTGACTCCTTATTTTGAACACCTTTGGCTCAAGGTTACCCTAATAGAAACAGGGTGTCAACACTGAGAAGGGAGAGGACAGAGTCTTCCACACCCCCCTTTGCTACCAGTAGGATTTGAAATGCAGGTCTTAATGACTTCCAGGTGCACCCTGATGTTGCACATTTTTGGCTGCAATCCTGTAGAGACTGGGTTTCTGCCTTAAAAAATACATCAGAAAACAAACTTTGAAGTTTTGACTATCAAATTGGTAAAAATAAACTTAAAATAAGTCAGCTCTTCATGCATTCCAAGAAGAGGAAATGGTTTCAGCGAGCTTTTTCTATAGATTGTGTATTAGTGTTGGAAAGGTGTTAGTATCACTAAATAATAGGATTGAAAATTAAATGCACATATTTCTCTCAAGTTGATAAATTTTGCAGCAAGAAACAAAACTTGAATGAATTCCTCAGCAGCCCTACAAGCATCTTCAGATACTCTAGAACTGTTTTTCTTGGAGGCCTCACATTTTAAAAGCCTTAGGTTGCTTTCAAAGAGTCAATTAAAGTCTATAAAATTTGATTGTATAATGACTGTGGGCTCTACTCATAATATATGACCTATGAGCTGCAAAGGTTTGCCTCTCACCTTTTACAAGCCTACAAAGGGTTCCTGGTTGCTCATGAACCCCACCTTTCCAATGCATGAGGGGATTCTTCTCACCCCATGGCTGTAACCCCCCAAATGAATAGAGACATGAATTTATGTTGTTCAGGGGAAGGAGGGTGGATGGCAAATAACATGTGATTTTCTTCAGACTCTGTGAATTCCTGCGCTGTGGCTGCAAGTGGGAGAGCTCTTGGGTAGGTCTGAGGTAGAAATAGGTAATGACTTCTCAGTGTGGCATTACAGTTATTAAAATATTGTCCGAACAGTCTAAAGAGCTGTAAAATAGCACTGCTGGACTGTGCAGATGCACAGGAAAGACAAATTGTCATTGAATCACACAATAATTGAGGCTGGAAGGATGTGGAGTCGCTAGCTGGGGGCTCCTTTGCCCTTTTTGGTTCATTCCCTGCTACCTTTTCCCGGCCATAAGTCGTGTCAGTGACTTGCAGTCTCACACACGCTCTCTCTTCCCCTCACCTCCTCCTGTTAAGATTGTGACCCATAAGAAAACATTTCCAAGAAATATCTTGTGTATCTTCTAATCCTCCACTAGTCAGGTGGACGTTATGTTCTTGTGTTTATGTCTGTTTGCTATAATTTGGGTCTTCTGTTCTTGCTTGCTATCTTCGGAAAACAGCACGATGGAGACAAGGGTCCAGATTAGTGAACTTTATCTGCATTGCACCACTGTGCTGGCAGGGAACAGAGGTAAATCTGCCTCAGGTGGCCATTTACACTGGTTCATGTCTCCAGAGTAGTGCAGAAGAGCCACAGCACATTGCTGTACCCAGTCTGAGAACTGGCTTTGTGAACAGCAGAGCTGGACACCACTGCACGCAGCGGTGGAGGGGAGGAGAGGGGACTGGAGTCCTGTCACACCAAGCCTTGGCCCAACGCTGGCAGTGCTAATGGGATGAGACAGGGTGCACTGGTATCTTATCACTCTTCCAATGTCAAAGCCATGCCCAAATAATATTGCTCATTCTTTGACTGAGGTGTGAGAGCCAGGCTCCTACATTTCTTTCTGGCGTCTTCGTTTTGAGGCTGCCCAAGTATGCCTGTCTTTCTTCTGCTGTCCCACTTATAGACCTGCTCTAGCTAATCTCAGATTATCAGTTTCTGTACCAATACTGATGTAAGGAAGATTAAGAAGGTCCACTCTAATGACAGGATGATTTAGCCTTATGTAGTCATTGATGGAAGTTAGAAGTAGCTGTATTTCTGTGTTTTGATCAGATATCTCCACTGTTGGCATCACAGCTGGTGACAGCTCTTTTACACATGCAGGATCATATCTTAGTCAGAAAACTACATCAGAGAGAAGGAAAGGGAGTCAAATAACTAATGAAGAGCGAAAGGAAGAGTTTTTGGCAGAGAGAGAGCTGTGAGTGTCACTGAAATGGAGGCTGGAGTGCCCAACAGTCAGGCAGGGAGATAACACCAGTGGACAGCTTTCCTGCTGGGTCAGGAGCACTGAGTTTTCCTCTTTGCTTCCTCTGATTAAAAATTCGTGACCAGCTTTTAATGCCAAGTGGAGCTGTCTGGGATTTTTATTCTCTTCTCATTTAGGGGCAGCATCAGTCTTGCTTCTTTATACTTCTCAATAGGAAAAAAAACGTACTTGGTTTCCAGTTGCAGCTTTTTATTATCACAGGCCAAGAAGGGGGGAAATGAAAAATCATCTTAATTAAAAACACTAAA
The DNA here is from genome assembly GCF_000691845.1 of Merops nubicus. Taxonomy (NCBI): domain Eukaryota; kingdom Metazoa; phylum Chordata; class Aves; order Coraciiformes; family Meropidae; genus Merops; species Merops nubicus. The sequence goes on along the minus strand of NW_008607406.1, from coordinate 49,347 downwards.
GTCTCATGAAATACATGGTTCTTGTTTTTGAAGTGCTTTGTCAGGAACTGTCCACAGCCATTATTTTTAATTAGCTTATCTTTTAAATTAAAAATGGGTTATTTGCATCTTTTTAATGGGGAGTTGCTTGATCATTCAGTTCCCCTGTATTTTCATGTTATAGGATGAGCAAGTTCTGCAAAAGGAGAATCCAGGCAATTTGATTAAAAATACTTTGTATCTTTTCTTCTTCTTTCTTACTTTTTAATACAAATTATGTGAACTTATGCAGTTATCATCCTCCAAGAGACTATAAGCATTTTGCAGACATTGAGAGAAGATAGAAGGGAAAAAAAAAAAAAAAAAAAAAAAGTAATGTGGTCATTTAAAAAGTAGCTTCTCTTTCAAATTGTAATTAGAGGTCAAAAGGCTAGAACAGGGGAAAAAAAAAAAAAAAAGATCAAAAAGGCCAAAATGTAAAAATTTGGAAAGATTCTAATTTTTACTTCAAGCTGTATCAAGTAACCTCCCTTCACAGAAACAAAGTCAATGTTTCTTACCAGAAAATGGAAAGTAAGAATTACTAAAAATTATTTTCTAAAATAATAATTAAAAAGGGGTTTGGTTTTCAGTATGTTGTGTTTTGTAGCTGCCCTGGTCTCACAGGGAGGTCATTTAAAAAGTAGCTTCTCTTTCAAATTGTAATTAGAGGTCAAAAGGCTAGAACAGGGGAAAAAAAAAAAAAAAAGATCAAAAAGGCCAAAATTTAAACATTTGGAAAGATTCTAATTTTTACTTCAAGCTGTATCAAGTAACCTCCCTTCACAGAAACAAAGTCAATGTTTCTTACCAGAAAATGGAAAGTAAGAATTACTAAAAATTATTTTCTAAAATAATAATTAAAAAGGGGTTTGGTTTTCAGTATGTTGTGTTTTGTAGCTGCCCTGGTCTCACAGGGACAGAATCTGAGGCTTGCCATGGTCTGCAGGCCATTGGCAATTTGGGTTCAGCCAGGGCAGCTGACCTGAGTTGGCTACAGTTGTCTCCCAGACCATAAATGTCCTGCTCAGTATAAAAGGGGAAATTTGCTGAGGATGGAGGGTCTCCTGCTTGGGCTTCTCTTGACCCTGGTGCTGAGGATGCCTTCCTGGTTATTGTGACCACCGTACGCATGCTGGGCTGTGTATAACTTTGCTTACTTTATATTGGTGTTGGTATTAGTGTGGCTGTTTCATTAAGTCCACTTTCAACCCGTGAGGGGGAGAGGTCATTGGGTGGTAAAGCTGCTGCTATAGTTTAGGCTATAGTTTACCCCTGGATATGGGCTAAACATAGGCAGTAGTAGGTAAACCTTTGTTTCTATTTCAAGAAATTCCCTTGAAAGGTTTGGTATCCAGAGGTGCTGAACACCAGGAAAAACCCCCACTGTCTTCAGCTTGGACTCTGTACAGTGGAGTCAGCACCGTGATAGACCAAACTCCCCGTGAATATACTGGGATAAAATCACTCCAACCAACAATGAAAAAATGGCCACATTTGCCCTGAAAAGTGTCAGTTAATAGTGCATAGCAGTTCTCCCAAGCTTTTGAAACCTGATGGGGAGCATATGCAGTGGAAATGTCCGGACCTGGTGGAGTTTTCTGAGCTGGACTTTCCCCAGGACAACAGTGTCTACACCCTTATGCTTGAGAAAATTTACCTTGAAATTCTTAACCACCAAGGATTATTAGTCACTGTTTATCTTGAGATGATGGGAAATTCCAGCTGTATGTTGATCCTTGGAATGGACGGCTTATCGATTTTTTTTTTTCTTTCTTTTCTGCATTCTACGTGATCATTTAAACTAAGTAAGAAAATGGAATTCCCAACTTACTGCAGTATGCACTGGGGTCTGACTTTAATACTAAAGTAAACTCATAATGTGGAGGTTGATCAAGCATTTGCAATAGCATTTATTTACACTGTATTGGGTTCTCTTTCCTTTTCACAACAGTGCGTGATCGTTCCAACAGCTCTTTGTGGATTTAAAGTATTTCTGCTGCATTTGCTTTTAATAATGCTGTTGAAGTTTAGTTCATAATTCATTTTACCTATGTGCTCTGTTTACCATGAACTCAATTTGGGTTAAATTAGACCCCACATATCTGGAAAATAAGATCATGTCTCTTAAAACTATGATCCTTCAGTTAAGAACCTACAAGTGACTGAAAACACTTCCTAGGTTCTGGTTATGTTAGTGTAGTAAAAAGGAGCTGGGGAATATAATGTGAATTACAGGGTAAAAAGAAGATGTTGGTGAACAAATACACAAATGTGTGATAAATGTTGTCAAATGTTCTGTTGCATGCCAGTAATCAAAGGCTGTCTGCATGTCTTACTCATAGTAGTGGCAGAGCAATGCATTGTCTCAGAAGGACACTGAGACAAAATACAAGCTCCTAATTATGTTGTTTGAGTGAGAATGGTCTAGGGGAAAAAAAATACTTAAAGCAATTATTTTATAGTTGTTTTAAGCAATAAAACAAATGCCTAAACAAGCTTCAGCTCCATCACAGTCTTGAGCCAACCTTACTGTTTCTTCTGCCAAGTTGCATCACGAGGTAACATGTCACGAACTCACCGTTCATCATTATTGGTTTTGGAGAGACAGGGACTGGAGTTGTGGTTGTGGTAAGAGAAGTACATTATTGAAATCACTTACAGTAAAGCCCCAGTTTTGAATATCATTTCACTTCCTAAACAGGAAGTGTCCTACGGAAAACAACAACAAACGAAAACGCAAGTAGAAGAGGATCTCAACCCGTCAACTAAAAAAGGACCATTGCACAAAACTACATGTGGTTTCTACATGAGTTTACTTTTTCAACCTGAATTGTGAAGACCTATTTAAACTCTTTTCAGCAACTTTATAAGCGTGTCTCATACTTAGCTATCAATGGAATATCAGCTACATTCAGCAGCTCTTTGCTTGTTCCTGCCTTGGCAATAAAGAACCTCCAGTCCTGAGCACATCTGATGACTTTTATTAACTTCATGCTAGAAAACTGAGTTCAGTTCCTTCATATGTAAGTTTTTGTGGCCATCTAACTGCTTCTATCAAGGATTCTGGTGGTATTTTTGGTAATCATGTTGCTGATGATTTTTCAAACATAGGATCAGCCCAGAATCTGAGCAGCTTTTTTACATGTTGCAGTGATCCATTTTCAATTCTAACTGAATACTGGAGTACTATAATTTGTAACTCAGAATGGATTAAGCCGACAGGGTTAGGCAAACATCCCAAAGATTCAAATCTCATCTTGATGAGTAAGAATAACCAGCTTCTGGCTCTTAGAAGGTTTTACATATCAACAAAGCTGTGCATTTGCATTAACGGCTATCACACCACAGGGGCCTGCTCATGTTTATCTTGGGAACTACCAGAAGCTGAACATTTAGTTTAAATTTGTTTAAATGTGACTCCTGTTGAAATCGGTGGCAAGCTGTGTGCACATATGTGAGCTAGAACTGTGCCTAAGGACTGAATTTCTACCAGTTTTTCATAACAAAAGTTATGTCTTGGAGAAACATCAGGTGATAGATCAGACAATTGTACATATTAGTAACAAAAATGCAATTAGAACATGCGTTTTCTGGGTCTGTGCTATGTACTCTGAGTGAGAGGAACAGTTACCATTTTGCTGGCATCGTATGGCTATGTTTAAAGGTTGTCTTCCAATTGACACTAATGTCCCAAAATATGTGGCAGTGTGGAGGATCGTCAGTTTTGTCCTTTATACAACCCACAACTCACACCTGCAAAAATGGTTAGATGGGAATGCCTCAGTTTTTGAAATGGTTGGAGTGGCTTGGGCTTTACCATCTAAGTTTCTGATTCAGTTTTTGCTGCATCTTTATGTTGGGCTGATTATCTTTTGGCTTCACCTTAATTTTAACATTTGCATTCCATGGATGAACAAGCTGCCACTTACATTTGAAAAACAAATCTTTCCTAACAAGCTGAAAAGCAAAGTTGCCAAGAGGTAGAGTTACCAAAATTGTAGAGCTTCCAAAAGAAGTCTTCTTAAACACAGTTTTTGAGATTGCAATAGGGTATTAGACCAGCTGCATTGAAAACAGGTCATCCATTTACCTTCTCCTCTCCTGCGTTTGAGGTTCAATTCTACCTGCCCCAGAAGTTATTCTGTAAAATCACATCACTCTCTTTCATCACCACCAGTCTACTGTGAGTCTCTCAGGAGGATTCTTGTGAACACGTTACTCACTGTAGTAGCTGATGCGCAATGTTTGTCCTGTGTCATCTGTGCTCAGTTTCCCTTCGATGTAAAGGAATTTCCACATCTGACCTTCTGTTTACAGAAATGATGATAGATCCTGCAAGCAAAAACTTACAAGTGAATGTGTATATTTTCCACTATATTGTTAGTAGCTGGAGGAAGTGGGAAGGCGTTTTGAATTTGCTCTAAATACCTGGTTTAGTTTTTCAATAAAAACATGATACATGTGACTGTGTTGACAGCTAAGGCAGGAAAAGTCTCCACTTGGTTTGTTTATGAGTATTGAGATTTCTTCTACTTAGTCTTTCAAAATATTGAAAGCTCATTGTTTCAAAGATAAATATGAAATGTTGAACCTTGAAAATGTTTTTAGTTTAGCTATTCCAGTACTGAAACCTCTCTGAATGAGCAGCAATGTAATTGTTCTGAATAAGATTCCTGTTATTGCAGGTATAAAAGCTTTTCTCGCCTACTTTCTTCTCTTGAGTTGCGCCCAGACCTGGAAGTTAACACCTATGTGAAAACCCTGCTCCAGACACATCAGTCCAAGAGTTTGGCCTGTCTTCTTCTCTCACTTTAACTTTCATGTATTTCTTATCGCACCACTCCCACCTTTATCTCAGGCATTAACATTTTTTATTGTTTTGCCTCAGCAAACTGAGGAATCAACTTCCTCTGTGAGGTCAGTGGCTTTAATCTGATGTGTCTACAGTGTCCTTTTGTCTGGTTTGGGCTCTGTCTCTGCTTGCCTTTGTTGTTATTTTTTTTAACCGTGAAATATTGAGATAAAATGACTGAGTTGAGACAGGACTCCTTAAAAGCAAAACTCAATAAAATGTCTACATTAAAAGCACTTGAAGGACCTGACAACATATTAATCATAAAGGGGAAGACTCGGAGAGCTGCTTCTCCTCATTTACGGAGGTTTGCTCTCTAATAGCATTTAGAAGTTTGTTTTACCCTGTCTCGGCGAGAAGAAAAGGCAGCTTTAACAATTCTGTCTCCCTCAGCAGTGCATTTGAATTTTTGTTGCCTCCCTTCGGCGTGCTGGTCAGAGGTCACAGGGAGCAGGATTAGTTGACCTGTGTTGACAGAGCGGGTGATGGATGAGCAGAGCCTGTTTGTACCGAAGTGGCAGCGATGCACATGCAGGCTTACACCTGCGCTGAGCTGGAGAGGGAGAGAGAGAGATCTCCCATCCTTCTGGTTTGCTAAACCACCTCTGCCTTTATACAGACTTGCACATTTAATTCTCTCCATGGTCCTGTGCTTGTTCCAGAGAGTGAGTAAAAGACTAGCCAATTGCTTTTTATTAACAGGATCTACGAAAAACTGAGGCTTAATGGAGTAAGGTCAAATGGTTCAAATTCTGAGTAATTACAGCAGATCACACTAAACAAAGCTAAATTATATTAAGGAGCACATCTTAGGTGAAGAACTGGACTTTACACCCACCAAAACTTTCCCCGCCTTGATTATTTCTCTCCTGATTATGATAATTTGTTTAATACTGGTGACTCTTTATTCAGGGGTGGCAGAGGTAGCCGTGCAGATTTGCTTCTGTGACTGATGAGGTAAATAAATTGCAGGATGGTATATGTACACGGTTTCTTTTCAACTGAAAAAAAAAATCAGTTTGATGCTTAAAATGGGCCCAGAGGCATAGAGTCAAGCTCTGAGGAAAGCCGTGTTCTGGAGAGGCTACGTGACCACTAATCCATCTCCTGTTCAGACTTCTTTTCCAGTGGATAGGTGCCGGCTGAGCTGTCAGTCAGGACAAGCTGTTGGAAAGGAACCAACACACACTCAATTTCTCTTTCTCTTCCTCATTAGCAGTGAAAATCATCCATCATAACCAGGAGCGTGGAACCAACGACAGCAGATCTTGTGGGAATATCTGCATCCTCTGTGTGGTGCAACCAGGTTACACACTGAGTCAAAGGGTGGTTTGAGCTTGAGCTGGTGGAGGCATCTGGTGTAGGTCTGCAAGTTTATGCAGGTTCATCGGCCACAAACCATTTTGCTGGAGCTTTGCAGAGATTTCAGCCTTGATTATAGCCCATTAGTGAGAGTCATAACCCTGAAAAATGTCAGGCTCGTGTAGAGTGAGACCTGGCAGAGCTCAGTGCACAAAGCCAGCTAGGTTGATCTCAGTGGATACAAGGCAGGGATTTGACACTGATGGCACAAAAATTAGTTTGGGAATCAATATTGCGATTAAAATTAAACAACCTAAGAAATTAGAGCAGCTAAATTCACATTACTCTGAGCTACAATGTTTGCCAGGGTTCCCTAAACAGAAGTAACAGGGTTTGTTTCTTTACCTTTATTAACATTACTTGTACCATGTACCCAAGTTTTACTGAGGCAGCTGTTTAGGATGCATTCATTTAAGTGTACTCTTTGGGGGAGGGGGAAGTAGCAGCAAGATCTACATGGATATACTTAGGCTGGAATTCACTTTATGAACAACATACAAAAATAACAGTGTGTAAAAAATATCCTGCAATGTGTCTTTATTTACAGTAGGGCTGGGAGGTCGAGACTGCTCTTGTCTGATTGAGCCAGGAGAATTAGTTCAGCCAACGCATGGATTCCTCCTAGAACTTCAGGAATGTCCAGAGGCAACAATAGATTGCCATGAAAAGCTCCCAATCTGCTGTGGACACCAGCAAGTAGCTCAGGGTCAGATTTAGGGATACTTTTTTCTTAACATACTTCTCTGTTGTGTTAATTTTTGCTAAATATGTCCCATTTTCAGTACCCTGAATGTCAGATCATGGCAATTATGAATTTAACATCTCTGCTAAATCACTGTTAGAAATGAAACTCAAGGTTTTTAACCCAACTGCTGACAATACTTTCATTTGCCACCTCTTGGTGACTGAGATATCACCATGCTTTTTCAAGTGTGAAAAATAACAGCTGCTTTGTCACTGCTAGCTAATTACTTGTGGAGAAGAAGCAATAGATGGATTACTTTTTAAAAATACCATTTCTTCTTCCATTTACCTGCTATTTTCTGTGAGAATGTGGAATTAAATTAAAAGAAGATGCCGTTAGGAAATGGGAAAAGAGTTGTGGTAGGACGTGTGGGTAGGGGACTCTGGCCTGGTTAGTAACTAGGGAAAAACCATTTTCAAGTTCCAACACAACTTACACAGATATTTTTCCATGGCCAAAGGACTATAATCAAAACTTCCTTATGGGTGATAATTGCACTGTCTAAATTAGACAACTCTAGATATCAAATTTGGATGCAATTGAGAAGACCAAAGTGAGGGTCACGTGAAAGCCTTGGTGTTGTTTTAGTTGCTTTTTGTGAGTGTTGCTTTGAATCAGTTTCATCAGCTGATTCTAGAAGAAATTTCTAGATTCTAGAAGAAATTTTAATTTTTTTTTAAATGTCAATAGCAACACAGCTGCTGCCCAGAGAGTCTGCTTGTGATGGGATTGGGTGGCTGGCTCATCTGGAGCCAAGGCACAGGTGTGTCAGTTTGCAAAGGCTGTCCTGTAACCATGACATCTTTGTAGTCATTGGTCTGTGTGTGGCAATGGGTAATTAATAGGGCTTTAGCAGTTTTCAGAAGATAATAATTTCCCATTAATATTTTTGATCTTGTCCTGGAAACCTCCTATGGCCAAGTGGCTGAGTGTGGCTTTAACCCACATAATTCTTGCTCCCCATGACGACATGCTCTTATCAGTATGGATAAACTAATTTCGTATGTATAATGATTGTAATAAAGGTGATTGGGATCAAGCTCATAGGCAGAACCTTCATCCCAGATTTGAATTAGGATTTTTTAAAAGTTCATTTTCCACTTGACAACAAGCAATATGAAATCTTGCAGTACAGAGCCTTGGATAAATGTATGGGTAGGTGCATACACAACTGCACTTGGATGAAATTGTGACTTCACTTAAGCCAATGTCAAAATTCATATTGCCTTGACTGGAACCCAGATTTCATCTTTCGTATGAGGTAATTAAAATCAAAGCCTACTTACTGAAATACAAGCTTGAACTTATACTGTTTCCCAGTGCAAACGATAAGAAACAATGACCACAGTTCCACATCAGTGCACATTATTAGAACTCACAGAGGTAGACTTTAAGGTGTATTTAAGTTAAAACTGAATATGCATGCAAGCTTACCTTGATGCAAAAGGGGACACTGTGTAAGAAGAAGTGGATGAAACTGCTCATATTTAAAGGATCAGAATGCTTATTTTAATAATGACCATTTTCACTCCTGGAGATTCAGTGATATCAGATCCTCAAAAGTTCTATTACCATAAATGCAAAAATTAGTTAAATCAATCTACTCAAGATCTGTCACATTTTCCCATAAACCAGATTTCTTATTAATAGGAGCTCTAGCAGCCTTTTTGTTAAGACTTATCCATTTGTTTCCAACAGTTTGGGGGTTTTTTTGTAGATTACTTCTCTTTTAATAAAACCTGCAGTTGATCTCGTCTGAAGGAATGTGATGCATGACTTAGAGAGACACTAAGGGACATAAGTTCCTGGAAAAATTGGATGATTTTTCCTGCTTCTCACAGTTGTGAGTGGATAATGGCTATTTAGAGCCTGTCGTGTCTGCGGTTGCCAGCATAAATAGTCTTTGTTTCCAAGGAATAAAAATCACATTATACTTTCAGTTCTAGAAAGCCCAATGTACATACTGTAGTTTTTAGAGGCAGAGCTTCTGTTATACATATGTAATTTTTTTAATAGGAAATAGTATTCCCTCTGACATTTGTAAGATACCATCTATAGAGCACATCATCAGATCATGAGCTTCATATATGATCTTCCCTGGTGGAAATAATGTGTCTATCCATCCAAATGCCAGTGACCATTCCCATAAGGAAAAAAAAAAAATCAAAACAATCCCATATGTGCCCATTCCTGGGGAAAATCCTGAGTATAAGAACCAGATTTCAAAGGACTTCTTAAGTCAAAGCTGCTAAATCTGTGAATACACCAAATACGCGTTTGTTGGAGGGACATTTTAGCAGCTCTTGATCCTACCCGTAGTTCAAGAGAAGGAGCTTAGTTGTGGAGGCCTCAGAGTGGATTTACTATTTTTCAGTTCTTGTCAAGGACTTGCAGCTTAGTGGCAGGATTTTTTTTTTAATAAAATTAGCAGATTTTAATTCTGTTTGTAGTCCAAGGAGAGAATAAGGCAGTTCAGTACCACAGTTTATCACACTTTAGGGTAAATGACTAAATTAGGTCAGATGAATAGTTCTCAAAAAGGGCATTTTTCTCCACTGTCAGTAAAGGAAGTCTAGACATTAGCCTGAGATACAGACACCTATGTTAGTCACATCTGAAAATAAAGAAGATGCTTACCCCACATTACTGGTCCATCACAGCTTTCTTGGCTTTTGCTACCCTGAAGGCATGAAAATAGCCCACAGTGTTGGGTGGATGTCCTGTCCCTCTGAAGCCAGGTGGACTTCTGTCATTGAGCCAAAAGAACTGGAGTTTGTTCCCCTGCATCAAGATACTGATGTACCTCTGCACTCTGTTGACAATTCTACCCATCTGTGGTGACAGTACTGTTTGGAAATTCAGGAATAACGTTCCCTCCCAATTATCACAGTAAATAGCTGTTATAATTATCACCTGTAATTTGTTTGGCCTTTTTTGTCTCCAAGATGAAACTGTTGATATAGTTGCTGTGTTTAATGTATTTGCTGACAATAGTTTCTTTCTCCCCCATGTTGTGGCCATCTATATTGGAATTTTATTTTACCAGAGTAAGTGAGAAGAACCATTACTTACTCGTGTCAGATCCCATTTCCACTACATCATTTCACTTCAGCCACCCTGGATTTTATATCCATATTGTATGAACAGTCTATCAAGTAGTTTATCCCTTTCTTGAGTTATCAGGATCTCAGGAAAAAGTCAACACTGCCTTGACATGTCCTTTTCAAACATACTTTCTGAAATGGTTTGCTGTGTGATTCAGATAGAAATCCGAGGTTTTCAGTAACAATAGGCATTTTAATTCATTTTTTTCTCAACATTATAAACTCGCAGCTGTTCAAAAATGACACACATTGAACATCCCTCCTAGCATTAGACACACTGATTGAAAATTTTTTCTGAGTTGGCTTAAGTGCCAGTAATCTTGACAAGTTTTCCAAGAACTGATAAAATGAATCCTTGTACTGCTGAAATGAATTTTATGTGGATAGATGTTTATGCTTTTAACATTAAGATAACTGCAAGCTATGCCTTGATCGACAAAGGTTACTTCTTGGGGGGATTTTGAGTTTATTTGGCTAGTTGAACTACTTGGGTATTAACCTTCTAAGTTATGCTGACTGTCTGAAGACACAGTGTCCATAATTGTTATACAGAAATGTTAGGAATGATTTTCAGTATTAATCACAACAAAATTGTGAATCGATTTTCTTTCTGTGAGGTAATGTACCAAATTGGAGCATGCCACACACAAGCAGCAACCTCTGATTCTAACCATAAGATGGGTAAAAAGAGAGCAGTCTGTCTCTTTCCTCAGGGTCCCATTCTGCTCCTTGGAAACTGAGTTCAAGCACCGATTATATAGGTAAAGAATTACACAGCGAATTGTGATGCTTGTGAATAAGCCGTGGCTTTTTGTCTAGAGTTGTGTGCAAGGGTGGATGTACAAAAAGTGGGGGGATTTCCTAAAGACACATGTAGCACCTGTCCACAGCTGACTACACCCACAGCATACCGACTGTTATCCTGACTACAGCTCCTGATACAGTTTCCAGATAAAGCCACGTGTGAAAATGTAGGTATATCTAGGTTATAGCTTTCATTTTTTTTTTGCATGTACCAAATCCCCTTCTCCAAAGCTGTCATTGTGATGTTGGAGGTATTCACTGCTGTTTGCCTTTACAACATTTGGGGGTGTTACTAGGACTTTTTTCAGTGATTAAGGGAGGTTGTTTCAGAGTGTACTGTGGTAGGTTGTGGGTTGTGAAATTAAACGAAGAATTAATAAAGGAGTGCAAAATAAGGATAAAAGAATAAAAAGAGAATTAAATGTACCAAGAACCCTTCTTAGCTTGGTATTTCTTTAATTTAACGTAAATTTCACTAAGTAAATATGCCTTAAAAGTGAATAAAATTTTATTTCACTTTAACAAGAGAATATAAAAGTTAAAAAGGTCACTGTAGTAATAGACTAATCTCAATTACCAGGGCAGCCGGTGAAACCCACAACTCCCACCTAATCTCATTCGGTGCACACGCAGTGCACCGTGTGATTTCCAACACGGCTAAATGAAATTATAAAGCAGTGTTAAATTTATTAATCATTTAATTAGCTAAATGTTCCTGCAACTACTCGTGAGATGAATGGCATGTCATTTTCTAATGCAATTTGCCTCTCAGCCAGGCAGGGTCAGGAGGGAAGCTACTGGCATCTTAAATGATCTTCTTTATATTGCACCTTCTATTAAGGGACAGTGTGATATCGCTGATTATATTTGAGTCTTGTACACAAGGCCAGGGAGTTTTCTTGTTATAATAACAGGTTATATTTAAACCAAAATAAAGCAGGTAAGATCCAAGGAGTGAACAATTAACCCATCTGTGACTGCATTTTTCACTGCGGCTTTGCAAGGCAAATCTTTTTCATATTTAACAAGCCAGTGAACAGTGTGGGAAACTACACCAGCAGGTATTAAAGCAATGCTCAATCTAGTTTTATTTCTTTAAATTTACTCAGTTGTGAAGGAATTTGTGGACTGAAAACTCTCCCAATGCCAGATTAGTGTAAGCCTTCTCATTGACTCAGAATTTATTTGCACTTTCCCTGTTATTGCATGAGAATCTCAGCTTTTGCTGTTCCGTACATTCAACAATTGTTCATTTTTGTGAGCTGCTCATCTGGGATGTTTGGTATGTTTATGTGTGCATGTCACACCAGGTTGATAGGATTATTCTTCTTTTTTTTTCCCCCTGATGCTTTGTTCTATAATTATTTTTTCTGCTGCAACAATTAGTGACAAGTAGGATTCAGCAAATCTGTTTGGATTGACACTAGGAGGTGAACTGTGCTGCATGGAGTGAAGTATTCATCAGAAACCTTCCAGTGTATTGGGCTTGTATAAAGCTGAAGCTGTCCACTTAAAACATATTGAAAACAATGATGTTTTAAGGTACTTACTTATTTCCACAAGTTCATAATAGAATGTAAATACATTTTCCTTATGCATTAGGGGTTTGGTTTGAGTTCCTGGAGCATGGTCTCCATATGGTAAACATCTATGTTGAACTCCAAGTCAGTGAAAAGATGCATGCAGCTCTGTATGTGCTGAGGCCAAAATGCCCACAAATGTATCAAAATATTTGTCTCTACCAAAGTTAAATGACACAGCCAAAAATAAACTGAGGACCTAAGGCAGGAAGCAGTAGGAGATAATATTAGCATAAGTTGTAAAAAAAAGCTGGCAGTTGTTATTTATAGTGCAGAAACGTGCATAGACCTCTTAGAAGCAGGGCCCTGTTGGCTATGTGCTTGATGTGCAGCTAATAAATAACTGTCCAAGACTCCAATTCACACTACTTAATCAAGGCTTCTAAGATACGAGATGTCACCTGTGGTGTTGTACACAAATCCAGTGCAGGGGCTACCACCAAAGGGTCATTCAACTCAATTAACTTCTAGCTCAGCCTCTGAAGGTATCAGATAACTGCACTGGCAATAGGAGGGCAAGAACCACGTTTACTCAAAGGTTTTTGTTTAGGTACCTAATGTGGGATGGAGTAAGCTCTGTGCGTTATTAGACATTTTGAATGAATCAGAAGGAAATGATGGTTTAAAATATCTAATTTTGGGTGGGGAGTTCTGATCTGACACTGAACAGCCAGCGAATGACCTATTTTATTTTCATTTTTTTTTTTTAGTGTAAAGTCCCATAGCACAGCCCAGCATATTTGGGAAAACTCCAAAACTTGAGTGAAAAACTACCACTTTACCATGCACAACATACTTTTCTCCTGTTAGCTTTACAGGTAGTGGCTTGTCTGTGTTATTTGCAAGACAGAAGGCACACCCTCTTGCAGGGACAGAGCAAAAGACCAAGTGTTGAGGTGTGACTTGGACAGGAGCATGTGCTGGAGAGGAGCTGTGTACAGCATTTCCCCTGCTACCTCACACCTATTCTTCATTACGACTCATGAACCCAGTAAAGAAAACATTTTGTACTAGGAGAGTCCTGTTGTCTCTCTTGGCTGTGACTTTGCTATGAGTCATATTAAGTCAAAAACATTTTTGCAAAAGTTTTTATTTCTTTTCCTGGGACACTTTATGTCTTAGGATGGGTCACTTCACACCTATGGGATATAGGATGGAATCCCATTAACTTCTTTTGATTTAAACTGAGAGATGTGGGGCTTCCCTAAGAGCTTTAATTCCCAGCTCACACAGTTTATGTGGTTTTATCTTCCCCATTTGTAAAAGATGCATAATCATACTTGGGAAAATGTTGTGTAGCTAAATCTCCAATGCTTATACAATACCATAGGAACCTGGGGAAAAAAATGCAGCTTGTAAGTCAAAGTTGTTATTCACATTGTTACTTGGAAATTGGGAGCCTTGTCACATAGAAACAAGATTTGGAATATATGTAGGTTATTTTTTGTTGTTGTTGTTGTTTTTCTCCTGTTTTAGGTCAACTATATTCTTGATCATGTGTTTTCAGGCTGTTCGTGGTAAACTTGTATCTGTTTTTCTTTCAGCTGCATGCTACAAAAATCAAAAGTTTAGAAAGCAGGGATTTGCAAATGTTGAGTTGGGGGCTGGAAATGTCTTAAAATAGTCTATTTTCATGAAGGCGAGGTTTCTTATGGGCAGCACTTGATTATAGAGAGTTGCTTCGTGTAGGCATTAGTAGGCTATGTTTCTATGTGTGTATATGTAGAGCTGTGCATACACACAGCAGCTCTTCATTTGAGCGTTTCAGAAAGCACATCTGATCAACGTACTGTGCACATCGTGATGTGTCTACATTGTGTATTAAGCACTAAATGTTTATAAAGACTTACATTGTATAGCTTTATTTTGTAAATATTTGGCAAAAAGCTTTAGTTAGATACTTTGCCCGTAGCGAAACACAAAGCAATATTCTTCTACTTGTCTGAGTTCAGTGCAGATAAATACAGGCTGCTGCAGCTTCAGACATTTGGTTTCTGTTCACATTTTTTAACATGTTAAATATTTCTGGTTAACCAGTTAAAACGGTGAGATGAACATGATTGCTTTTAGATTGCAGCTATAACATCGAGTGAATTTTATAATAAGAAGCCATTTTTTTTTTCCTGACGAGCTGCCCTTGTGGCTGCCTGTCTGACTTTGAGGTCCTCATTATTGTGGGTTTAAATGAAGGATGTTCATTCAGGCAGGGCGGGGGAGGCCAATAGACATCGGTGCCGTTATCTGGTCCTTCTATCAGGCCAAGTGACAGGCTTCTCGGGGAAGAATGCAAAGCTCATGGTGGAGACCTCAGCCTGACACAGAAGGTGACTCCCCTGACTCTAACCTTGAAAGGAAAAAGTTCCCACTTTATTAAAATGAATTTCGAAAGGGCCGCTCTGACAGCTGCATAATTAAATATTGGAGTGTCAGCGATAATTTATTCTGCTCGCATTTGGTGGTCAGAGCCTGCTCACTGTAGGGTCAGCAAGCACAGTGACAGAGCCAAGGATACAGTGGATTACGGGGCCCTTTAGCCACGCGACTGAAATGAGAGACTGTAATTTTTGTTTAAACAGGGAAAACAAAACAGGGAGGAGGTGAGCAGGCTGTGAAGTGCTCTTAAGAGCTGCCTGATAAAAATTGTTGGGGATAATGCTGAAACTTGTGCCGAAAGTGCTTTGTCTGGCAGCACAGTGGGCTCCAGGCTCTGCGATCTTTTTTTTTGGCGTTGCCTCTTTCAGGAGCCTGCTTGCCTGCTAGGACTGTTTTCTGCTTTCTTCTCCAACATGCACATTCAGAGTAAACCGAACAACAGTCAGTACAATGTGCATCCTCCCTCAGAAATATTTTCCTGCAAAATGATGTAAATGGCCATGAATATGTATGAAACAAGTCAGAGATATAGAGTGTAGGGGGGTTCACACTGGTCCTGTTAGCATTCGAAGTGAAACACCAGCCATGAATCTCCTTTTCAGAGGGCTGCTGATAATCAACATCTAACAAGCAGTTTTCTCAAAACAAATTTAAATGAAATAGCTGTGTGCCCTTCTGCCCAGTCATAAAGCAAGAAAGGTCACACTGGGGAGCAGGGCTTTCGGCTGATGGGCATCTCCTTTGGAGGAGGTTGTTGGGAGAAGGCTGTCGCTTCTCACTCTTAGATTGCTGGTAATTGAAGCTGACATACCAAAAATATACCCTTTTTGCACACACCAGTCTTTCAGCAAAAGCGCATTGCTCACACAAACAAAATCATCTGCAAAGACATTTTGTTTTTCTCTTTCTTGCCTCAGCTATGAAACACCTATTTTCCACATTTTCTTTGGAGCCTGCTTGAGTGGATATGCTACTAGAGCTGAGGTTTACTAGTTTTCATCTTAATGTCATGTAGCTTTTAGCAGCTTTTACAGAGGAGGATTTACTGAATTCCTTCAGCACCTTCATAGTTATTGAATGAAAAGTTGACCTTATTATGAAGGATGAATGCTGGTTTTGTGACTCAAACACTGCATGTGAACACAGAGTCCTCAGCTTATTTTTTTAAACCACCTTTAAAACTGTGAGCCAGATAGTCTTTCTGTGACTCAGTTCCTCATCTGTAAAGTGGGGATAACGGTGCATTTCATGGGATTGCTGTGAGAATAAATACTTCAATGTTTATACTCAGTTTTTATCTTGCTGAGTATAAAAGAAAATCCCTACTTGTGTTTCTGCCTTCTTGTTTGAAGAAAGACCATGAAAGCATCTTTGGCTGCTTGATGTCAAGATACAGACTCTTAAAATGACACTTGAGCATCTTTAATATAATTCTTTTGGACTCCAGACAGGCATGTTTCTGTTGCTTAGATCTCTAACCGCCTATACCTCCTCTAGTTACGTTTGCTGTATGTTTGTAATGGAGAATGTTCTCTCTCCACATGGGAAGGATGTTTTGGTTGTATGACATTTTGCTCCTATTAAGTAGGCATGTTCAAATATGTTCTGAAGTGGTTTATTGAAAATCTGATGGTCTGGTGTAGAGGGAGAGGGAGCATTTAACGTCCATTTTTAGAAGCAGCAAACAAATCCCTGTGCTGGCGTGCAAGTACACACAGTCATATGTCTGCTGTTAGATTTCTGTTTTTCTTTTTGGTTGGCTTTTTTAAATATTTTTTTTTTCTTTGCAGTCTGGTTTGTCTGGAAATCTCTAACTCTGCAATGGTGACTGCAGTGTAGGCTTCAGTCGCGCAGAGCTGGTTTTGTAAACTGAATTTGGTTGGGGTTTTTTTGGAATGAATTGCTTATGGGCAGAGGTTTGCACCAATGCCTACGGCTGGAGCCAGTTACAAACAGGTGTCGAAGTCCCCAGTTGAGCCACCTGCCAGGGAGTATGGTGTAGCTGGTCCCAGCATGGGGAAGAGCTGCTGTGGGGACGAGAAGTCAGCCTGTAAGGCTTGACAAACACATTGGGTCTGTGCCATTAAAAATGATAACCAAGCTTCATAAATCAGAATGCTACCGCTACAGTCAAACTTCCTTGGAAAGTCTTTGAATTTGGGTAGTGCATACTAATAATTAACATCAACACTGACTGAATATGCCAGCTGAAGCTGCGCAGAGGCCACTCGAGCTGCAGAGCTCCCCTAAGGATGGCTGAGCAGCTCCAGCAGCAGTGCTCAGCAGAGACTGCAGTGCTCACTGAAACAAGCTGTCCCTCTGAAAAGAGAAAAATCAGAGCGATTACAAGTTGACCTAATGTTTTTTGGCTTTCCAGATAAACTTCATGGGCCTCATTATGCAGCAAATATTAGACTGTGGCACAGAGCCTAAGCCAGAGGGTGAACTCTCAGTGCTATTGGAGTCAGTGGCAAAACTAGCAGGACAAGGATTTCATCCAAAGTTCACAGTGGGATAATTAGTGTCAGCTCAGTACTTGTAAAACACAAGTAAATCTGCCCTGCTTGTAGCTTGCAGACTTTTACAAATATCTCAAGGCTTGGCCTGATTTGTTTTTATTTTACTTTGAGATATAAAATTTCAAGAGCAGAACTTTAAAATGAAAGACTGTTGTTACTTTAATACCATGTTGTTTTGAGGGTAGGATATTTCCTCTAGATCCACTGACCTTCAGAACAACAGAAGGAATGATAAAAAAACCCCGTGGTGTTAAATATGGTAACTGTGAATTAGTATCCCAAACTCCATTTCAGCATTACTGTTTGGAGCATTGTGTGGCACGCAGGCAGACTGCTCTGCTCACACAATATCCCAGGGATTTCACTGGGACTCTGCATGTCAACAGTAATCTGTCTTCATGCTGCATGATTCAGGATCAGGTCATTAGTTTATACTTAGAATTGGATATTCAGTTTGATTTTAGCTCTGTGAAATGAGAGGCGAATGTATAACACCTGATTTCAGAGAGCCTTGTGTTTTTGCAAGTCTCCAAAACATTGACACAGAAACTGCTTTTGCTCTTCTGTCCCTGAAATGATTGTTAGGAGTGTTACCGAGACTACACTTTTCTTTAGATGTCTTGGATTATTTTCTAAATCCACTTCTAACCCCATTTCTCCCTCGTACTTAAAAAAAAAAGAGAAGAAATGAAAGATTTTTAATTTCTAAGAGAAAATGCAAAATTATTTCCTAAGTACCTCCTTTCATCCTCTCAGATTTCCTCAGAAAGAGAACACGATGACATCCTGATAGCTATGAAACCAAAAGAGCGCTGATTTGTACTTTGTAGG
>NW_008607406.1:0-31146 GCF_000691845.1 Merops nubicus | reverse complement strand
GGGAAATATGGTCTGAAATGACATGTCTAATGTGTGGCAATTTTTAGCTGAAGATCTGTGCCTGGCTTCCTAGTAAAGCAGAGTTTGCATTGGACACACACAGACTGAACTGAGTAATTTTAATTTAATTGAATCTTTTATGTAGGCATTTTCCTTCTAGGGAACCTTGGCCAGTTATTCGTTTGTGAAACTTGCAATAAAATAGCAAGACAGCTCGTCAGGGATGGAAGGAAAGGGGTAACATTTAAATTATGCTGACTTTGAAGACATTGCTTTTGGTCTGTTCCTTGATTTTTAAAAAATATATGATCTGATGTTTAGTATTTCAGTATGACTCACAGAACTTCTAAAATTGTTTTCTTTTCTGTGTCGACTTTTTTCTTGGAGCCCATATTCTGTGGATACCTGAGAGAAAGTTTATATCACATACAGCTTACCAGGAGGGCCTAATGCAAACTGTAGTAATTGGAATTGTATCTCCCCACCTTCTTTTTCTAATAATCTAATTTATCTAATGGGCTTGGGTGCCTTTTTCACTGTAAAGGGAGACCACCAAAACTATATTTAAATTATCACAGTTAATCTAGTGAAAGAAAGGCAAAGTATTTTTACGTTCATATATTTAGCTGAATCTCTTTCTGAACAAGTAAAGCCCCCATTCTGTGAGACAAGCCTTGAGTTTTTTTAAAGCCTTTCTGGAGTTATTGCAGAGTTGAAACATGATGGGTTAAAAAGCAACACCAGAACTATGTGGTCGGGTGAGTAGGTAAATCAAGATACCTTTTATGTGGAGTTTAATTGAATGGGATGTAGATTATCTGCTCTGAAACTGGGAAGTTTTCATTCTTAATGGGGTTTTTTTTGAATTATTTTTAATTTGCCTAATTTTAAAGGAAACATTTAACAGAAAGTGTCCACCAGCAGAAAATTACCATATTGAACCAAAGGAAGCACACAGTTCATCATCCCTCGCCTGACCCTGCGCTGTTTACTCTGTTGGGGTAGGAGAAGTGGCTGGCCAAGCTCTGCTAGTCAGAGTGTATTACCCTGTCAGGGAGAGGCGAGGCTACTTGGATTCACCCTGAACAAATTACATACCTCACTACATCTCCGAGCAAGGTAGCAGGGTTATAACTCAGTCTAAGCACCATTCACTCTTCTATTACCTTCATAACCAAGGTCATACTAATCAACTCAATTACCAGTCCTCTTGGACATTTTCATAATGTTTTCTGCTAGTTGCTCTCCTGTGAAAATCTCCCGGTCTAAGCAAATTAATGCCATTTTTATAACTATCCACATTTCAGGTACAGTGATCATCTTTCAAAAGGCTGCTTGATGGCAACAAATACTAGCTTTAAATACCAGCCAAATGTTAGGACAACAGGGACGTTAAGCTATATTCCTATCATGACCTCCTTTATTGTGAAAACAAGTTCAAACGTACCTTAAAATAAAGATGCACGTGTCAGAAATCAAGAATAAGCTACATTAGTGTAACTTCTAAGAATCTGCTGCTGCAGTTCACACAGGAAGGCTTATCAGGAAGCCTGATCTTACGTGTTGATTAATTTTTTTAAAATCCTTTAAATGTCACAGTTGGTGTTTCGAATGCAAAGGTGATCTCAGACTATATTTCTCTAAACGTTTTCTCAATGGGAACCTATCTCCACAATTTTTATGTTTCTCTGAATTTTATTAGTAAAAAAAAATCTCTATGCCGGATTTTAGTAAAAATACAAATGCCTAAATATTTAATTTAGAAATTCCTAATATTTGCACAGCCACATCTTTTAAAGCCTCCATAAAGTATTTGTCTATCATCAGGCTAAACAAGCAGAGGGCACTAATTTTTTATTAATTTATATTTCTTAAGGACTAAATTGTTCCCTTAGGCAGATTTTCCCACCAGAGAAATTCATTTGGTCTCTCTTCAGGGCTTTAGTGTTCAGTGGAATAAACAAGGCACTTCTGATTCCTCCTAATTCTCTATGGGAGCTGTTGAGACACAGCTTTGAAGTCTCACCTTTATGTGATATTATTAGGTACAGATATTTCATTTCCCTGAGACCCAAGTCTCCTGTAACCCCCCACAAAAATGCTTGCAGTTGACTCGAGATCTCATTAGCTTATTTTAAAATAAACTCAGTGAGTTTGGGGGTGGTGTATGTTATTCATAGCCATGCCCTGTCTTGCTTTCACCAGCTCAGAAGCTCTCATCTCCCACACTCCCTTGATGCATCCTGGGGTAAGAGAGGGTAAATGTGGACACGGCTGATCGCCCTGACCACGCTCGTCAGGCTAAACCACTTCTGTGTTAAGCAGTTTGGCTATTTCATACACTCTGAAAGTTCAATTTTCATAATAAGGGCAAGGGGAGAGACTGTCAGGCAGTTTGCATAATGCCACTACCCTGGTTGAACATACAGAAGAGTTTTAGCTAGCTGACATTTCAGCGTAGGTGTTGTCCCATGCACTGAACTATGAAGCCAAATGGTTCCAGGAATATTAAATTGATATTGGAGCAGCTTGGAAACTGAGCTGCAATAAATACACTTTTGTTTGTGCTGTTGCTGTTAGCATTTAGCAAGATGGCTGACTGCAGGAAAGTGGAAAAGCATCTCTCCTGGAGAGCAGTGTGGAAATAAAAGTGTTGATAAGTGATTAAAAGGTGAACCCCCAGATGCCTGCATTAATCAAGGCTCCTCTGCCCATAGCTGACTGTTAAGCACCTGGTTCTGGCTACAGGAGGGTTTACCAGATGCATTGCTGAAAGTTTTTTAGAATGTAATAACGTTAAAACCAATCTTTTTTTCAGAACTAGGTCTAGTAGGTGTAATAATCATAGGGATAAAAATAATGGTGTTGCAAACTCCTGGTTTGCTCTTCACAAATTAGTAGGGTTTGCTTTACTTTACTTTGTCCTTCGTAAATGCTCTGTATCTTCTTCTGCCTTACTCTTGTCTCTATTCAGCAGCCTTCATGCTTTAATTCAAGTGTGGACTTTCATTACTATTTCTGCCCAAAAAGACATGTTCACTTTTGTTAATAATGCAGAAGATTTTAATTTATGCTTCATCCAATGTAAAAATCACAGCACTTTTGCCACCGAGAGCCCATTTCTGTCCCCTTATTCAAACTGCTGTTTTTTCTGTATTTAATATTGCCAGTACTCTTCCAGCTTTTCTAAGTATTTTGATAAAGTTGACCAGAAGTCATTTTACTTTTATAGTCATTATACTGATGTATAATTCTCTTTTATCGATCCATCCTCAATGTATGACTATAATCATATTGAGAGCAATATTACTAGGGCTTTTGCTTCTTCATCCTGTTTTGTTTGAAGTCTCAACTGTAGGGCCAATTTTCACATTCCTTAAAGAAAGACTTGCTGAAATAAATTCAATCGCAGAAGCTTTTAAAATTTGAAATCCCAGGAAGCTAATTAGCATTTCCTTTTAAGACTGCTTCCTGCTTTTTTATGTAGGTATAGATTTGGACCTCAGATAGACTTGGCACATTTCCAACATCAAGATCAGGTGATTTAAAAAAATTTTTGATTTTTTTTTTTTTCCTCTGCAGAACATCAAGCCCTTGCAGAACGGCATGGCAATTAAAAATAATTAAAAAAAAAATCCAAATGCCAAAAGCCTGTCCTTGTTGCCTTCCAATGCCCTGCCCTGGTAGAGAGCAATCATGTATTAACATGGTACTTCAAAATTTGTGCTTGTGTACTTTTCTAGTCCGTGCATGATATAATGCACCAAACTTCTCATTTCTTCATGAGTTGTGTGTGTACATTTCAATTGTGTAAGATATTCACAGGATAAAATGCTGCATACAACAGCTATATGACTAAATCTAAATGCTAGCCCTATGACCTGTTAATAAGTATCATTGCACATCAAATATCCACTTCATAATCATAAAGAAGTGCCAAGTAAAAAAGAGATGTTGATCATATAAATGATGAGACATCTGTATGTTTCCTTTCCAAATCTGTATATTCAAACAAAGGCCTAGGTGAAATGTTAATGCCAGACTCTGCTTTTTTCATCACATACTCACAGTGTAAAGTCAGTTTGCACAGTTTTTTGCTTCCTTTAAGGCATGAGCCACATTATGCTCTGCATCAAGCTTTTGCACCCATGTGCACATTTTTATTTTTCAAGGAAGTGTAGAGGCCTGTGAGTTGATGGGGAGCAGAGGGGATAAAGGAATAATGATGCTGGTTTTAATAATGAAATCCTTCTCACAAGGGAGGAAAGTAGAGGACTATGGCTTTAATAAAAGAGAAAAAAAAAAAAGTCTGCAAGCATCAGGAAAATAAAATTTAAAAAAAAAAAAAAGTTCAATGTGTACACTTGAGATTCTTCCAAAAAGAAGTTTTTACAACCTTTGAAGAAAAACTGGCTTTTGGTATTCTTTAAAGGTCCTTGGAGTAAAGAAAGAGGGGCTTCATTTAGTGGGATCCCCTGGCGCTGCTCCATGGGCCAGAAAGGTGTAAAACAGTGAGTTTCTGCTTTGTATCATAGTCCAAAGTTCAAATAGGATAAACTTTTTAATACCAGCAGCCAGGCAAAGGATCTGTGCTACATAGAATTCACAGTTATTTTTTAAGAGTACCTATGACAGGATGCTGATAAATATCTGTATTATTAATGAGTCATGGCTCATACCAGCCAGATCTTTGGTGATACTTTCACTTCATAGCTATTCACGTGCCGTTGGGAAAATAGCTGATGATTGTCAGGTTTAGATACACTTTCCATTTGCTTCATTGTTCTACATCATTAGTCAAACAGTATTTATCAACCTGCACTCAGCAATTATGGTACTTTTCTCAAGAAGAAACTTTGATCTGATACTCCCAAAGTCAGGGGGGCTCTCCTGACTCTGTTTTATTGTTTCTCATTCTTGCTGAAGGCAAGTCAAAAGAACTGACTTGCATGATATAAACCCTACAGTGCTGACTCTACCAGTATCTCCATATGTGAACAGTAACCAGCTCAGGGAAAATTCCTGTGGTGGATTCATATGTGTGATGCTGTATGGTTAAATTGTTCTTTGGCTCTATTAGTGAGGAGAAATTATTTTAATGACTTAATTTTGTATCTCAATCCATTTTTCTCTTTAATAGCAACTCTCTGTTACAGTAGCTAGCATCAGCGTCAGTACTCATGTTGAAGTACCTGCTGTAGGTAGCTGATGCTGATACTGATACTTCTTTTTCTACCTTCCCCCAAAGGGTAAGAAAGTATCTCTAACAAAGAACAGACATTGTGGCAAAGATTCAAGTGGGTCCTGCTTAATTTCATGCCATAAAGCTCACTTGTGTCATCGTAGTTGCCACTGTGAGGCATACTATGAGCAGGCAGAGTGGTAGTGCTTTAATGCAATTTTCCAGAATTTATGGGAGGGATGCCAGGGGCTGGCTTATTCCCCACACAGTGCAGCAGGCTCCTTAAGTCTGCTTCTCTTCTGTCCTGCCAGAGTAGATGTTCATTCTGCTCTACCAGAGCTGGACAAATGGAACATCTCTGTGCTTTGGTGATGGGCTGCACTAAACTTGTACCTGACTCAGGACACAGTAGACCAAAGAAATACACTTTCTAATATCTTTTTTTACCTTCTTGTTCCCTAGGCCCTTTTCTCTTCCTTTTTATTTTCACTGTTAATGGATTTTCACAGTATTTCTCACATGAATTTGGAGAGCTAACTATCAGCTGTGAAAGGTTGTTAGCTGAACGCTGAAGTTTGGGTTGCTGCTAGCTACTTTGCAGCTGGTCACTTTGACTCTGTTTCTCTTGTTGTAAGATTAAGAGGATCAAAAATTTGTTCTATGAATGTGGAATTTATCTGCATCTTATCTTCATGCCATGACTGTAGTTTCAGGTAGAGCGTTGTACAGTGGCTGTCTTCTGACATTGGTCATTTGGCAAGAGAAAAAAAAGGAGCAGGTTCTCTGTGGTGTTTTTCACACGCAGTTTCTGCCTTTGGTACTGCTGGCTGTGTGGGGCTGATCCGGATTGAACCCACCCACAACTGCTGTTTGCTGTGTACATGAGATCTTTAGGTGACACAATAATATTAGTTATGCATGAAGTGGTAGATTTCTGCTTATTTCTGGTAGGCCCACAGCAGCAGAGTCCCTTTTTACCCTTCGTTTGCCTCAGTGAGGCGAGTCACTGCGGTCATATGCAAATCCTGCCATAATTACCCATGACTTTCTCACTTCCACACTGACTGGCTGCACCAGAGACTCCATGTCTGCTACGAAACCTCACCCATGAGCTTATCCTCTACCCAGAATTATTTCCTTTGCTCTCCAAAATGAGCACTGATGCTAAGTTTGGTTTGAAGCAGCTCTGAGCCCCAGGTTGGTCTAACAGCACAAAATCTTCTCTGCTTGACAAACTACAGACCAAACCAGCTTGTTTTATGAAGCTAAGTTTATTATCAATAATGCAAGTCTAGAGAAACTCAGCTTGGTGGCCACCAGGACAATAGCATATCTCTACCCAGGAGAAGTTAATTTGTGATGGGTAACCTTTATGTCTGGGTGGAGGGATGTGTGCGTGAGGTTTGTTGGGCTAGGTATGGTAGGAATATGTCTCCAAATAGACATTCCTGGTGGATAACAGAGTCCCTTAAATGTACACTCACCCAAACTGGATATCATAAGTCAAAAGCTATGCTGTTTTAATGAGAGCTTTGTAATTAGGTTGTTCATTTGCTGGGTGAAATTGTCATTAGCAGAGGAAGGTTTTATTAATTCACCTTTTTATATAAAGAATATAATGAATCACTAACATTCTTATAGATACAGACTGATTATTTCTGCTTCCTGCCTTGCAAACATCTTGTTTCAAATTAGGTTTATCTGCTGTCTAAAACTAAATACAATGAATAGATGTATAATAAAATCTTTTAATTGTCTTAGCATATGTTGCTTTTATTAGGTGAGAATAATTGCATTCATGGGATCACCTACAAAGTCCTTTAGAATATAAAATTGAAATGGCTTCACACTGAGTGCACAAGTCCTTCTGAGCCGTGCCATTTTCCCCTTCACTGCCTCTTGTCCCCCTTTCGCTGTAAAGTTCACATTGAAGTGTGACAAGAGACACTTGACAACTGACACATGCTGGATCTTATCAGCAGTGAGTGCAGTCATGGGCCCTGACTGAAGAGCGATTGTCATTTCTACACCATTTATTCCTCTCCTAGCCTCATTGCTTGCTTCCTTTCTGAGGAAATTTTCCCTGTTAAAGTACTGTACTTGTCGTTCTTTTTGTGCGTGTCTCTGGGATTTTTTTCTAGTTTTTTTTTTCCCCTTACGAAAGGATCCTGTTATGCATTCATCCCATAGGCAAGCCTGTAACAGACTTCCTCTAACCTCTTAGTGTCAGGACTGCTCTAAGCTGATTCAAGCTAATAAAAGCAACCCAACAAAGCTTTGATGGTGTCATTACATCTTCCTTAAATCCCCTTCCTTGCTAACATCCAATAATTCTATTACCTCTAATCAATTCACAAGCTATTTTATTTGAAAGGAAGAGAAATCAACTTCAAACTATGCTGGTGCAGTTTGCCCAGCATTCACAGAAGGTGATGATGTTTCTGCCATGGCTTCAATTGACTCTTTAAGTAAGTTCTGGGCTATTGAGCAGTCTGAACTTTTATCTGTGCTCTTCCAGCCCAAGTCAACAGCAGCAGAAAATGGCCTGTTGTTGCCTCCTGGAAGTTCCTTCACTTCTACATGGCTCCATGTGCCATTTCTGTAGTGTAGACAGCATAAGCAGTTGATAATTTTAGAGCGCTGAGGATAAGGTATCGAGTTATTACGGGATTTCTTAAATGCAGGATTTTGCCCATTCTATTTTAAAGGCATTGTTCCTATAATGCTTTGTATTGGAGCTCCCTCGTTTTTCTGAAGAAGAATTTTGCTGCTTTACCAGAGCTTTCACACGTGCTCAATTCCACTAGGGTGATTTTTGGATGTTGTCATTAATACTGCAGACATGTCTGAGCAGGCTCTTAAGGCTATGCTCATGCATCATTGTCTGATGGGGGCTGTGTCTCCCGAAAAGCTTACTGCCCCCGGCTCACGTCAAGCTGCGCGTGGTGATGGCGCTGACAGAACTGCTGCCACCCTTGCCCTAATACACTTCTTGCACAATAAGCCTGGTATCTTCAGCAGCTTAAATAATAGGTCTCTGCTAAGGCAGGCTTCAACTGAAGTAAGTCTGGAGCGATTAGATGAGCAGCTGGGGCTGCACACAGTGTAGGATGGTAAGTTCTGGCACATGGGTAATGATGAGCAGCAAGATGGGGGGCAGAGATGGTAACATCTCCACCTGACGTGGAAGCAGCCAGTAGAGGAGTTCTGAACATACTCTACATGGTCAAACTTGACTCCCTGTAGCAATTTCAGCCAGAACATCTATCCACAGAAATTTACCCTTTGTAGCATGGTAATTGTTCCTGGTTACATGACAACATGAAACATAAGTGTACGTTAGACGTCAAGATGCCCCTGGAGCTTGACACTGAGCAGAGGGATGACACCCAGCCCTTACTGCAAAGAAACTAGAGCATCGTTAGGAGAATACCTTGTCCATAACTTACTGCTGAGAAGAATCTTCATGTAGCTAAATTTTATCTGGGTAAAGTCTCTGTCTCATTTCTAATAGACTTTTAAAAAGTCTGTTGCTATTGTCACTTTTCTTAATGAGAAACATATTATTTCATCATATATGGTTTCCTCCTTTACCTCTTCTGCTATATGAAAGGCAGAGGGATGGGCATCCTGTTTTCTCCCACGCTGTCATAGTTGTTGGTTTCAGAATAAGTTGAATTTAAGCTCTGAACTGGGGAGGGATTCATTGCAGTCCTCATGTTGGTGAGCAGTTACTCATGCACAGCCACTGGGATGACTCAGCTGAGCGTGGGCGGCAAACCAACACAGGTTAGGATTGCCTGCCCTCTGTAACCAGCATCTGTTTTGCTTGTTGAACTGTGGCCTGGGCTGTTTGGAAACAGGGGGGCTTTGTTTTCTGCCTTGTATGTTCCTCTCATAAGAATAATGCATGTCTTTTCTGTAAAGATCTGTCAATTGGACATAAATTACAGAAGCTTTTTGAAGCCTAGTTTGGCGATGTCGCTTGTAAATTCCGTTGTCACACGCCATATAACTTGTACAACAGGATTTCATCACCCGCAATTGCCAAGAGAGATTTCTAGGTATACGTGACATGGAAATGACACTGGTGTCACTGCACAGAGCCTGTGGTTACACTTCTGTCTGTTCCCATGTATTCTACCTCTGAACCTGCACGTCATGAAAGTTCACGGCTAGGCTAAGCGCCGGCACGCTTCGCCTTGGGGATGGCCGCACATCCCCGTCGGGGATGGCCGCTCACCCAGCCAGGCTGGCCCCAGCCCCATGGGGATGATACCTCCACATGCTCTGAGCCAGTGTTTGTCCTGCTTAGGACACACATCTTGCTTCTGCATGCAGCTTTCTTGTGGAAAGGATGAGCAGAGAAAGGAAAGGCTCCTTGAGCATGGTGGAACTGGGTGTTTGGGTACTGGGGACAGCCTGTGGTGATAGTGTCATCAGCAGATGTTCCTTCCCTGGTGCTGAGTGAGAAGCCAGGCAAGAGGAATAATTGACTCTGATTGAAGTGATGTTAAAATTTAGAACCTGGATAGCAGTGGCAACTGTAGCTGAACTATAGATTTTAGTAATGTTTTTTAGCTCCTACAGTCATGGAAGAAATGCATCAACTTCTAATATCCTAAAAAATGAAAGGGAAATTTCCATGGAGGTACTTGTCCCAAAATGCAAAGTTCATCCAAATTTCTTTTTCTGATCATCTCAGGAAACAAGAAAGGTTTAAATGTACTTCTAGTGCACGTAAATGACCATCCTGTCAATGTGTCTGACCATGAGAAGTTCAGGTTTCCACAGTCCTTTTTTTTTATTATTTTTTAAACTCCTCCAGTACACCGGCAGGTAAAAAGTACCCAGAGAAGGTATTTAAATTAATTCAGTATAGAAATTTGATGTCTGTTGAATTAAACTCTTTGTAGCAGTATCCCTGGACTTCCAGTTAAATATTCTTTTAATTTTATGATTTATGACCTGAGTCATGGCAAAATTCTGCCCTACAATTTCAACAGCATTCAAGGAGAGAAGAGGTAGACAGGCAATTTACAGGTTAACATTTTCCTTAGGTCTATGTGCTACTTGTTTGTTTAGAGATAATTTGCTCAAGCAGGCAAAGATCTTGCAAGATTTTTTATTGTTACTAGTGTGTTTATAGATCGATCATAGTTTGATTAAAGTAAGACTATCCTGTTATCAAATATATTTCTCATCAAATATTAATTAGACAGGGTTTCACACGCATGGACAGTGCTGTGGAACTTCGTCACCCTGTCACAATCTTTGTCATTGTAGATTATACATTAAGTGTTTTGTCTACTTCGTCACTTGTTAAGGCCCACTCTGAGGAAATATGATTTTATTTGCATTTTAATGTAGATTTTCTCTTTATTGAATCAAAGTGTTGGACTTCATTTTCTTTAAAATAAGTTTTTAAATTGTTTTTCTACTATGAGAGCATTTAAAATAAACCCTAGCTTCTGTATTTCATAGTCAAATGTTAAAGAAATATAAAACCTGAATCCAGTTCTGGAGTTAGGTTTGGTGGGTTCATAAAATCGCAACCAGGAAGGCTAGAAAGACTGTAGAGAAAATGGAAATGGAAAAGAAAGTGCAGAGGGAAGATAAAAAGAGCGGACAAAGCGGATCTGTTAATTAGTTAAATCACCCATGGGATCAGAATCTTGAGCTGCCCATAGACTGCAGTCAACAAGGGGTTTTCTCACCTCTCTGAGGTCAGCACCAGGTATAAGTTAGGGAGAACAACATTTTGATTGTAAGATTTAAAAATTGTATCCAGCAGAATGAGGTGGGTTTAAAGCACCATGGAAATTATTAAATCAATTTGATTTCCATATTCTCCATCTTGTGGTATCAAGGAATCCCAAGCAGAGAGGTGGCTGGTTTGGAGTGGATGAACTAGAAAGAAAGAAGATATAAGCAAGGGAAGGAATGGGAAGAGAAAGAGTGAAGATCAGGAGGAAAGACTTAGGAGAAATTGTTCTGTATTAGGATGTAAATGGAATGATAATTTATTTTGTTCCTGGCACGGTGAAACTAGTTAAAGGGAGGAGTTATTAACTCTTCTTGATCATTATACCAAATGGGGAATTTGGAATGCAGACAGCTGGGAAAACAGAGGTTTTGAGGAAGAAGCTGACTTATTCTTTTGTTAGTACTATCTGCATCCAATGTAATTGCCATCTCAGTTCTGGAATAGCATGTAATGTCTTTACAGAAGCATGAAAAGAAGTCTAAGCATGTGCAGCATAAGCAGCAGTCGTGGTTCTGTTTGCTCAGGAGCAGTCTGAAGAGGATGTTGTGCAGACTAACACCAACAGTGCTGTGGTAACACCGTGTTGAAAGGGCCAGGTCTGACACTGTGAGCAGCACTCAGTGCTAGAACCGTCTGGGGTTTGGTTGCTCACTTGTAAAGCCAGAAGAAAAATTGTCACTGTTTTGGGAAAGGTTGAGGATAGATTGCTTTGACATTCAGTAAAGCAGGATAAGACCCTGTGCCCATGATCAGCCTCCTGTTTTGCACTGTTATTTCTTTGCAAAATGATAGAAAACATTCATCTGAGACACGTGTCTAAGCATTAATCAGGCCAAATCCATCAATTCAACCACAATATTCTGTTTTAGCCTGACTGTACACTGTAAAAAGAAGGAACATTATTTCCGCATTATTTCTTTGCCCTTTTCCTGTATATTTTTGTCTTTCTATCTCCTGACTGGTATTTTTTGAAGGTTTCTATGCATAAATAGCCTTTTTCTCTGTTTCCTTCCTGCCCACATGTTACTATTGAGCCCAAGTGACACAAACAAGCAGTTGCTGTAGAAGTTACTGAGATATCAGCAGAGAGACACAGCCTTTGTTCCCTAAACATAAAGGGGGGAATGGAGGGTGAGGAGGAGTGCAGATTTTTATTAACTTGCAGTTGGAGTAGATGCACGCTGCAACAGCAGTGGAAAGGTATATATTTACCTTTAAGTGTCTCACTTAGTTTTGTATGTTCATGTGAGTTCTCTTTTACAGCATGCAATTTCTTTCAGAGCTTTCCAGAATTCCCTTTTCAAAGGACTCTCACAAAGCAGCAGAGCTATGCCATCTTAGCAGAGAAAATTACAAATTACTAATTTAAGTGCTTCTTACAATCATTTTCTTTTTGTTTTGTATAATCTCCACACTTATAAAATCAAACTTTCAGTTAAATGTTTATACAGTAATTCAGTCAGCTTAAGCCATCTGCTAGCGTGGCATCTGCAGAGCTGTTCTGATGCATACTCAGTATTGTTTCCTTCACACATCTTGTAGCTTTGTATTTTGGTTGCAAAGGATAATTTTTTTTTAATTTTTTTTGACACAAAAGAAGTGCTGTTTATATCCCTGGATCTAATTGCCAGCTTTATTTCCAAACTCTGCTTTAAATCAACTTCTTATGCTTCTAAAAATCTTGTTCTGATTGACGTTTACTTTTCAAGACCCGTACTCAGTCTTATCTTGCTCTTTTATTATACTTGCCTTTATATCAGCATTCAAAAAAATTCTTATCATCTGTGAAGAGTATAGGTGGGCTTGGAGCATTAGTATTCATACTTGCATGTTAACAACTGTTATAACACGTACCAGAGGGAAAATATTATTTCTTCTAAATGCTCAATAATTACAGTCTTTATTGCATCAAAACCTGTGTTTTGACAGATAGTGGAAAGCTTTCAAAGCTTGTGTGGGATGGATGACAGATAGCTGCAGGTGGAAAACATTTTTTTAGGTATTGGGTTTTCTATTACTGATACTGTAAATATTCTTCTGAAATAACGTTAACCTTCCAAACAGGGTTGGTAGTGTTCAATGATAATATGTGTATTAGCAAAAGATACCTGGGAAATAATTCTTAATGATTCCATCTAATTAATCTATGGTTGGGACATTAATGTCTCTTTTCATTAAGTTGGGAAGTATGAAAGACTAGAAAATTACTGCTGTGCTGGATTTAGTGCTTTAGGTATAATTTGAATGGATGTGCTAAATTCTTGGTCGTAACTTGCACCAACACCTAGTCTAAGAAAAATGGAAAGCGTATCTGCTATTGCAGTTTACATGAATACTTGGATGCTTTTAAGCCATTTGTAGCATATGCCTATGTGAGCAGATTGTTTTATACATCTTATGACACATTCTCCAATTATTTTCGGCACATATGATATCTCAGTTTGTGTAACACTAACACAGAAAATGAAGTTGGGTGGTAATTTTTTCCTTTTTTTGTTTTTAAGTATAGTCTCCTATGAGGTAAACACTTGCATTTGCAATGAAGTTGTGCCCCACCAGTAGTTCAATCCACTGCAGATGAGGTCATGAGAAATCTGAGAAAGTTCACCTGGACTTGCAGTTCTTTTGTTTGGAATGTAGGTGTTCTGATCAAGTTTGTACTACAGTCAGCTGGACCTAACAACATGATTTGTGCTGAAAGCCTACCTAATGTGTTTTTAAGAGTTTAATGAGCACAATAGCAACACTGCCACCTCTTCTGGACACATCCTGGGCTTTGTGTGAAATGCTTGAGCCTCTGCAGTTTCAAGTGTCTCTCGAGCATTAAGATACCTCAATAACCTAATAGGATTTTAGCTTTTCAGTGAGTTTGAGAGTAATCCAGTTGTGTTTATTCCATCTGAAACACTGTGTTTGTAATGTTTGGTCTATTGAAGTCAATGGCAAGGCTCCCACTGACTTTAATGGGATCAGGATTGCAAACCTAGAGAGAAAAGGCAGCGGGATGCAAGATTTCTGTCAACTGCCTTTAATATTGCATCTAAATTGAGAAGGCCACTTCTCTTACTTTGAGGTTGTAGGGATGCTAAAGTGTACTTGACAGATGTCTTGCCAAGGGTTTGAGCTGATTGCTGAGAAGTAGCTCTCAGCAGCCCTTTCACAGACTGATAGTGAAGGCAAGTTGGGCTTGAGCATCACTCCATTCAGAATGATTAAACAAGGCAGAGACAAACTATCTGACATCAAGCGCTGCCACCTTTTATTAGCCCCTTACATCATGCGGAAGGCCAGAAGGAACCAGCCAGATATGTGGGCAGATATAAGATGTTCAAATTCCAGCTCTGCTTAATTGCTAATACTCCTGAAAAACAAATGAACTGCCTGGCTCTGCAAGGGTTCAAATCTGCCCCTTTATCCTTTTTTTTCATGGTTAGATGGATCGTCCCAAACTGTAGACTGCAGTACCATTTCAGATGATCAGTAACTTTCTGAAGAAAGATTCTTTTCCAAGAAAAAGTCCAAAGAGCTGAGACAAATGGACTAATTTTGTACCTGAACCGTTTGTTTTATGGATGGGACTCCCTATGGAATGTCATTCCTTGAGAAGTCAGCAGGGGTCACTTAAGTTCATTATTTTGCAGCAAATTCACTTTTGGACTTGTCAGAAAGGGCTAAAAATCCTTTAGGTATGTATCATTCATGCCACTGAGTGATTTTTCCTTCTATAACCTAACTAGACTGAAAAAAGTGATCAAAAGTATGTAAGGAGAGCTAGTACAGCTCCAATACAGCATTTGGACAGAACATACCTATATTTCTTACGTTGCCAACTGGAAAAGATTATGCCACTTAAGAACATATTGCACTTTAACAGAAATTTATTGTCAGAAGGGTTCTCCTAGAAGGATGTGGCATTGTGGCAAAAGAGGGACAGAGATCTTGTTACAGACCATCATTTTTACTTTTGTGAAGCAAATGGAAGACGACTGAGACAGAGTCAACTGGCTGGTATCAACTGACAAGGATCTTCTGTGCATTTCCTGGGAAGCCAGATTCCATTCCTCCTACTAGAGAGAGCAGAAGAGAGGTGTATCCTGTGGAAATAATGTGTTTCTCTGAGTGGCAGCACACGTGCATGGTCACACCACGCACCAGCTCCAGCTCTTCAGCCCAGATGCTCCCCAGGTTCAGCATAAGTACAGTATGTCCCTCTTCCCTCCTGCAGCTGTGCTCAGCTCACTCCTCTGCCCTGGCCTCTGGGTGGAGCTTACTAGGTGTTCCCTTAGGAAAGGCTTGGCAGCGTTTTTGGGAAGGGGTAAAAATGCTAAAATTGCAAAAGCTAAATTTCCAACATTGGTTGATTCTTAAAGGTCTATTTAAGGAGATAATTTTAAAGGGAGGCCTATGAAAGCCTTGTGTAGTGTGGCTGAAATCGTGGAGTTTTCTATATGTTTGGTTTGTATTTCAATTTTTTTTTTTTTTTTCATGGAGGACAAAAGTTATTGAAGTTCCAGTGGAATTCTCTCCTTTCCTCACTTTTCAAGATGGGGTCATCAGAAATCATCTTGACATCAGCACAAAGAAAAGCTGCCTTTCATTTTTGCAGGAGGCATGATGCTAGCTTGTATGTAAGAAGAAACTCGTGCTATTGTCAAGAAAAAATGTGCAGATCCAAAAGCTGGGACAGGAAGAGCCTTGAAGTGGTTTTGAAGCATTGAGTGGCATATGTGGACTTGGAAAGGGAGTTCTTTTAATCCTGAGCTGTTACCAGCTAAAACTAACAATGTTTTATAAATACCATGACACTATTTTATAAATACCATGCAAAAAGAACAGAAGTGCATGGGTTTACACCTGCATGATCCAGAAGACCACTGCATCCATCTGTTGTCCATCCAGAGCAGTTACTTTCCCTAATCTTTTTTTTTTTTTTTTTTTTCTGATCTGCCTGCCTGGCTTGATCAGGACACATTGTTTTCTTGCAATGGACTTGGGGTGCATTGGCACTGCAGGTTCATGAGTTTTCATTAGTGCCAGGGCACCAAACTGAGAAGCACAGCTCTCTGGGCTCCCATTTCTCAGCCTTCTCTTCCCTTGCATTACAATTTTGTGGCTAGATTGAGTGAGAGCTTCAAGAAAAGGAAGCTAATGGTTCTCACAGATTAGACTGTCTTTTGCCAAGAGTGAGAGGTTCATGTCATAGCATACCAGTATTGGCATCATTAGTACTGCAGCACAGAATGCTATCCAAGGAGCCTAGCTGGGGCTCGAAAGAGGTGCTGCAGACAAATGAAGAAGGCAGCATAAGCCTTCTAATTCTTTCTGAGATTAAGCACTGAGGGTGTCGCATAGAGCTAATCAGGAACACGTAAATTATCAGTGTAACAAAGGTAAGAAAGAGCATTGCACAGAGAAGAGAATAGAGTCCAGCTGATTATAGGTCTGGCCAGATGTACAAACGCACCTAAACTGACAAATATGAGCAAGGAATAAGTAGATTCCAGCAAAATGCCCCAGTAATGGTGTTCCTCACCTTACCTTTACTATGGAACTTACACCTGACTTCCTTTGCTCCCTTTATTCTGCTATTTGTTAACCGGGGTAAGAATGTTCTCTTTTTACATTCCTTTTTTCTTTGGTACTTGGTTTGTTGCAGTTAGTTCATTGTATCGTTGTCTTAAAAGAGCAAAGGCAATTTGACATGGCAACGGGAAGCACAGAGATTCAAAGGTGCTTCACAGTCTGGTGAGGTCAAGAAGTATCATTAGCTCAAAGCACAAAGCTCTGTTAGGAATGTGAATATGATTTTTGTGTGAGGGTCTCTGTGAGCAATACAAAACAATTGCATGAAAGGCAGCTGTGTACTCAGATACTTTATTAGTGCTCACTTGACGTTTTAAGTGAGCAATTGATATAAATATATTTATGTAAATATACACGTTTGAATTTCAGTGTTTGCTAGCATTAGAGAAAGATAACCTGCTGCTGGGCAGTATCAGTTACTGTATCCGTGGAATTGTTGTTGGACATGTTTCCTAATAATAGTCAAAGTGATCATTCAACCCACATTTAGCATGCCTGGATTTAAAATGCAAAACAGCAACATGCAAATGTCAACTCTGCCTATGTTCTGGGGTGCATGTCCAGAGGAGGAAACAATAAGTTTATTCTTCTCCCCAATTAGACTTTTGTGAAAGGCTCAGTTATGTCTGCAACTATCACATTGAGCACGCACTAAAGCAGCACATTAATGTGCCTTTTAATGCTTCTTAGGAGTAGATCAAAAGAAATGTCAGGTGCACTTTGCATTCCTCCCGTGATGTGTCTGAGGCTGCTAGTGCGTCACCTCTGCGAGGGCCGTTGTTCCCAGCCCGGGCCATGGGTGCTCCTGAAGGGCTCAGGGGTTCACCCTGGCACCACTGCCCCTCGTGTCTTGGCTCCACGCTGTACTGAAGCTGGTAGAGTCGTGCTGCTGTCACCGAGAGCAGATTTTGGCCTTTGCTCTTTGGTGGGAGAAACGACTTGTTGAAATCAATCCTGGAGAAAACGACTTAAAACTCAACATGCTGGAAAATGGAACTTAATTAATGGGAGCAAACTTGCAAGCCTCCACTGTAAACTGTTATTATTTTGTTTGCTTGCTTGAGGGGATATGTCAGAGCGGTGTTTACCTTTTCTTAGTACAAGCTTGGCTGTTCTGCCCGTCATTTACTTGTCCGTGATTAGCAGGTGGACTTGTGGCTCTGTCACTCTAAATGCAGGAGGCTTAAAATGTGCAGGAGACAACTTTCCCTAACAAGGACAGCATCATTGTTTCGCTGGTCCTGCCTTGCTTGGCTCCTTGATGGTGTGGTGATTGATGTGGTGCAATGCTAGCACATGTCTGCTCTCGGAGTATGGGGCTAATATCAGCCAAAAGATTGCAGAGTGTATTGAGTGTGTGAGACACAGCCAGGATATCCTGGGCACCCTCTTCTCTACCAGATACTGTGAAAACAGAGATGAGCCTCTGAGGTTTGCAAAGCTGAGTGAGTATAACATTAAAATGGGAGATAAACAGCAAAGACAAGGCACCCAGTGTCAGATATAGGATCAAAACTGCAAAGCAGGAGATGAAGCTAAAGGAAATATGTGCGAAGGAAATAGGAAGCAAACATAGAGGGAAACAAGGCGCAAGGAAAGAGAAGTGCTGTAGTGTGATGTGCAATGTGCAGGGTGATGTGGGCGAGGACGAGAAGCTGGAATTAATGCAGAAGTGGGGAAGCAGTGAGCAGGGTTCAAGTTTTGTAACAAAGTTCATTTCTATATGTTTTCCTATTTCAAATGGATGCCTTGAATAACTAGTGCTTTCATTTCCCATGAGGCAGAGGTGAATAATAAGTGCTTCATCTGGGGATGCTGATCTCCCCAACATCAGTCATCTGCTTGCAGCCTTACACTCCGGCAGTGCTTTGGCTGAGCAAATTAGCCTGAAGTGTTGTGCCCTTGGCTGGCAAATCCTTTCAACCCGGTTGAACGGACAAAATGAATACCCAGATTGTTCCTATGTCTGTTATTCTCTCGTGTTTATCTGGCTGAGCTGTCAGTCAGGCCATTATAACTGTGGTGCACACTCAAATGACTTGTCCACTCACAAAAGCAGAGTCTGTTGATGATAAGCTAAACAAAACCAGAGAGCGACTGTTGACAGAGTTGGGGGATCTTGCAAATGTGTCAGGTAAAAGCAGCAATGCAGTTTGGGAAGGTACAGAGGGAGCTTTTCTTATGCACGTGTAGTTTTAAAGTGTTCGTTGGGATTTGTCGGCAGATGATAAATGGGCATTTATAATGAATGGGTTCCTCTCTACTTTAAACAAATTAAGCGGCACGCAGAAGATTTCTGAAACTTGAATGTAAGGGTATATTGCACTTACTAGAATTAATTAACCTGAAAAGGCATAATTTACTCACGCAGGCTTGGCCAGGGCAGAGCGTAGCTGCGATCTGCCACAAGCTGCCCTCGCCCTGGTGCCAGCGGGAGGAGCGGCAGCACCCACAGTGCATCGGGTGGGCTCTGTGGGGCTTGCCAAATCTTCCCACTGGGCTCTGGGCACAGTTAACCCTGGGCTTTAATTACCCTGCTTGGGGTTTGCAGGTCCTGTGCGTTTGAATGTGCTGGGTGCTTGCTCTTTCCCAGACAGGGAGGCTGTTTGCACGAGAGGGGATCATCGCTTTTTCTCATAAAAGGAATGGGGCTTCTTAAATGTCCAGCAAAGCAGTGAACGACACAGGTGAAGTGCTGTATGAAGATTTATTTTCTGATTTTTAATTTTTCCACTAAGATGATGAGTTAGAAGTAGGATTCTGAGCCACTCCTGAAACTATTTTGATTGCATGACATTAAGTAGCATGGTGCCTATCTGTTGAATGTGAATATAGCCAAAGCCGCCTTGGTCCTTTAGCCTCATGTTTGTGATCATAATTAATGAGCTTAATGTTTACAGATTGTGAACATGAATGCAGTCTCAGATGTTTGAACAGTGCAGAGCTGTGTAACAGAAGTGGATCCTCCAGCTCTAACAGAAAGTGGCTCCAGAGAAAGTCATTCAGTGATGGATTGTGAGAACAGTTATCTCCACCATCCCAGCATCCTACCTTCTGCAGTGGAAAGGGAAAAGACAGGACTGAGTAAGGCTGCAATGGCTTAAATCCTCATAAGTGTCATGAAGAAGCAGAGGGAAGCTTAAGCAAAGAAGGTCCTGTGTCTTGCTGAGGGTTTGTTACGCTGCACAATTAGTGAGGGAGATGCTGTTGAGAGCGTGGCACAGCACAGCAACATCTCTCTTTATCTGCAGCTGGTGCCTTCAAAATCCCAACCCCAGTAGCCTTGTTGGCTGTGATGATAACTGTAACGGATGGTACAGCTATTTTTCATCAAATGCTTGTTAGTCAATTTATTAGATTCCTAATATACTAATGCACTCATTTGGCAGGCATCTCAGCAAACGAGACTTGCAGTGGAGTGTACTCATTCAAAGTCATGGTAACTCACAGGTTGCTGATTTCTCATCAGCACTCAGAAGATAATTTGCAAATGTGCCATTTATCATTATGCGCTTTGTAGAAGCAGATCTCGTGAATGGGATAAACAGATAAGAGTCTAATAATGAACATTTCTTTCCCAAACCCCATTACCAGCTTCTAGAGTATTATGTTTTATGTACATTGCACATACCACACCTATATGTGCATCTGTGATTGTATGTGCTAGTGCAGTAGCAGAGGACACCTTTTTTAAGGATGGCTGATGGACTTACTCATCACTCTGTTGAGGGACGCAGAGCTGGAGTAGGTTAGACATCTATTGAAAGACTGAAGACTTTTATTTGTAGCAGTTTCAGAAGTGAGGGGCATGTGTGGACTTTTTCACCATGAAAAGCCACCCCTAATCTTCTGGTGTGCTGTTTCTCACTGGAAACATTAGCATCCGTGAAAAGCCACTGGTAAAGCCAACAAAAAGGTTATTCAGAGGCTGGGTGGTAAGGATTATGTGGCAGAGGTTGCTGAAGGAGCACTTTTCTTCCACACCCAAGCCAGCGTGCTGTATGGATGTTCTGACCTGAGCTGCTGTTTGTCACACACCTGGCTTTGCATCGACCATTGCTTTTTATTCGCGTCTTGCTGGGCACAAGGCTAAAGTAACAGTACCCAGGCGACCAGTCTGCAAATGCAATTCCTGTCTCCTCTTGTGACATTCAGGGTGGAAGCCTTGCATATAAAGTGTTGCTACTTATTTTTGCTTCTGCAGATGTGATTTTATTAAATGAAAGGTGTAATAAGAAGCCCAGCATAGGAAGGAGCCCTTTTGCCAAATGGCTCTGAGTGTTTAGCTCTGCGACGGCTCTCCAGCAGAGCTGGGAAACCATGCAAAGATATTGATAATTGATTCTGGTTTATATAAGTTAAAAACTAGCTTTTCCCTCCTAGTGTGAAGGTAATGGGTTTTGTCTGTAGAAAGATAATAATCCTATGAACCATTTCTACGCCCTCTATTAAAGAATAGTACAGCTTGCACTTGAATGTAATGCCCATGTCAGCTCAGCTTTTTAAACATTCATTTTAAAAGAGTCTTCAAGGACTGGAAAGAGATCTTCCCCAGACACCAAGCTAAGTTTGAGGAACTTAAAAAGTCACAAAGATCCTGTCAATGTGTTTATTCTTATACATCTATTCTGGAAAAAAAGCATATTCAGACATGAAAGATGTTTTCTTTCAATTAAAAAGTTGTCATTGCATTTAGTTTCCATAGATAATGCAGAAGGGATTTTTTTTTTCCTCCCCCTTACCATACTGGAGGATACATGCATCTCTTTCTTCTTCTTACCATTTTCCTCATAGGAGTCTTCATTTATTACATGAACAAAAAAAGAAGGAAGAAGAGAGCTAAATTGAAACCTTGCCTCCAAATTTGTATGCAGGAAGTGACTTGATTTATAAGCTTAGGTAATTTCATTTTTGTTCACACTCCTTCAATTGAAAGGCTCCCACAAACAGTCTTACAGCACTGAAGGGAAAAGATGGGGAAATTTATCAAGCTATTTATCAAATTATTTTCACAGTCTGTCAAAGTCATAAGCATGCAAGAAAAGAAACATAAAGAGTATGTTCAAAGAGAGGAGGATGTCTGAGCGAGCAGCCAGGCTGCAGCACAGCCAGCAAACAAAGGCATGGCCACAGACGTGGGCACTGCTCTTGGCTGTGATGGCATCTGCCCTCAAACCCAGTCCTGGCACTAGTGGTATTAGATCCTTACTTGAGGGGTTATGGAAAATGAAATAGAAAACTTCACTAAGCAGAATGAGAGGTCAGAGCAAATGGGGTAGAATTCCCCCTCTCTGAGTCTCTGTTGAGGTTTACAAATGAGGACGGTGTTGAATCTAAGTGCTGCACACCCTTGGCCAGGGAGCGAATCGCATCCTGGGATGGGACCCTACACTTTGGAGAAAATAGTCTTGGGATCTGCATCCTTGATGGTGGATCTTGGGAGACAATGTTGGAGAAGCAGAGAAAAAAAATTAACAAAAAAAAAGCAACTGAGATTGAAGGAACCAGTCTAGTAAGAAATCTTTAATTTCTAATGAGCTTTAAAGGAGTTGAGAGAGTCGATTTTTTTTAAACAAACCAGTTCAAGTACATGCCTTCAGATTATAAAAGTACCTGAAATTGCCTAGAATATCAGCATGCATAGCTTGTTAGTATTTACATATATTTACATAGGAAAACAAGAGAAAGATCTACAGTTATTTACAGTCTACATAGGAGAAGAGAAAGGCAGCATAATTGTATTTCCTAAAATACAGTAGTTGAATAGTCAGCACATGCATATTAAGATATATTTGCATGATAGAACGCAAATGTTTTAAGACATACCTTTTTAACTCCCTATGCTAAGGTATAGCATCATAAAGGTAATGTTTTTGTGTGTTTTGTTTCTAGTCTATTTGCATCAAGTGCTTTAAAATGTTCACTAACACAGCGGCAGCATTATTTACCCTGGCAATTAAAGCAACAGTACACACGATAATTTCCTACTAACTAGCAACAAGCTGCTGGTGAATGAAATATCTATTGTTTCTCATTATCCATCGACCAACATACAGGGATCTCTCCTTGTAAAGGCAGTGCCTAAGCTATCACCATTAATTATAGAAGTAATATAAATGAGACTCTACAGTATGTACTAAATGAAATATTAACAAGGCCAGTGTCTTTGAGCCTGAGAGATGCACTAACAGGGCACACTTTACAGCAGGCTATCTATGAAAATCACACGGACATAATACAGGAGTGCCTGGCTTACAGCTCTAAGCCTAGACTTTAGAGGCCTGTTTGCTAGATCTGTATTATTGCAAAATACATTCCCTTAATTAGTTTCTGGAAGACAGAGTTAGTAGTTAATTTCTTACCATGATATGTCCCCACCAGAACACCCTGTGGTTTTTCAATGCATTGTATTACTGAAATGTGTGTCTGTGTGTGTATGTGCATATGTGTGTGCATGTATCAACAGATGAAAAAGTCTTTACCTTTAAAACCTAAACAAACCACCATGTTAAATATTTGTCCCAAAAGGTCACTTTCTTCAAAAGCATTGTGTTGTGTGTTTGTTTTTTTCACTTATATCTAAAGTGAAAGTAAGTCTAAAAAATTATCTGTGCAATGGAGGAAGCCAAATATTGGTATTGTGATGACATTCTTTGCAATACTGCATATGAAAAAGTCTAAGTTTCAACTAGTAATAGTATTAAAAAGCTATATAAATATGTACAGCATATACAGTACCGTATGTATACATACATTTATATAAAGTATATATATAATTAAAGTTAGGTACGGCAAAAAAGTAAAATATTTCAAGTCAGCATAAGTTAATAACAGAATTGATTTCAACGAATTCTCATCTGTGTATGCCCAAACACCAGCCAGCCCCATTCTGGTGATGTAGTTGCAGCAGCATGTCTAATCTGTCCTTTTGGCAGGATATGTTTATTGTCAACAACCTGTTTGCTCAGCTCTTCAAACTACCCTTGCCCGGAGGAATCTGCCCTCAGCTGGCAGGTTGTGTGTTTCAGGAGGATTCCCAATCTCCTCTGTAGGATTTCCATTTTCTGACAAGTCGTGATAGGACTCATGTTTATATAAATGTACATTGGTAAGTCTCAGAAAGCGAGTGGCAGAGATTGTCAGGTGTGATCTGCTCCTGACAGTGCTGCTGTGATGCTCAAGGACTGTCTCTCGCACGCTCTTTGCTCCTCACTCCACTGGCCAGTGTTAGCCCATAGCACAGGAGGCACACAATGGACAGCAACATAATATGGTCAACCTGCTCACATCCTTACCCCATTACACTCTGAACTGAACATTGATAATTTCCCTTAGGGATTTTTCCCAAATCCAGAAATGGGCAGGAGCGTGCAATATTGTCCTGCCGCTCCATTCTGCCCTGGGAGAAGGAAGAAGCAATACTGGATTGTAGCAATTTGCATGCAGTGTTCAAAACTGCCACTTCAGTGGAGCAATGATGTCTTAAAAGTGTAAATTGAGTGTGAATGGGAGTTCAGTGGCCAGGAGAAGAAAAGGCAGAAGCGATCAGTGTGGAAATGGGATGTGGTAAAAGGGCAGGGTGAGCAGCCTGCGGGGCGTGCTGCTGCTCCTGCCCTTGCAGTGCTGGTTGGGCAAGGTGAAGTCATATGCTTCATTAACATTTTTGAAGCTTAAGATGGTTCCATGTCAGGCTTGAAACAATTTTCAGAAGCTGATTGTGTACTTTAATAAAATACTGGAGAAAGGGAGGAATATGGTGCTGCCTGTGGGAACTAGCTCCCTCCTAGGTGTGCTGTGCTAAGAGCATTTCAGTTGCACAGAC
This sequence comes from Merops nubicus, assembly GCF_000691845.1. Classification (NCBI taxonomy): domain Eukaryota; kingdom Metazoa; phylum Chordata; class Aves; order Coraciiformes; family Meropidae; genus Merops; species Merops nubicus. The sequence continues at coordinate 6,792 of NW_008607406.1, read as the reverse complement.
ATAGGTGTCTAGTGCTGCCCTAAACATTGCATGGCTTTGTCTGAGACGTCTCTGAGGGGCTTGCAAATACAGTAACAGACCTATGGGAAGCATGTGCTTCCAAAGGAGAGATGTAGAGCATGGGCTCTTTTTAGCATATGCAAAGGGTAGGAGAGATGAAGCTATGCTTCACTTTTTCAGGGGCTGGTTCCCTCTAAAGCATCCGGTTTTGAAGAATTCAATGTTGTTTTGGCTAATGGAGTTTTACCAAGTTTTCTGTGAGCTGGGTGAAAAGAAACAGCGAGAGAGAAGGAAGAGACTGGAATAGGACCCAGTGTAGCAGAGAGCTTCACAGGCTAAAGAATTTAGTTTATACAATAGAGAAAAATATGCGTGAATTTGAAAGGTAATTACATTTTTGTCAGCTACTTTGCCAACCTTGTTCTACATTTTCTACACATTTTAACAATGGTCTATAATAGAACACTTTATACTTACACAGTGCTTTTCAACAACAAGTGTGAAAGCACTCTATAAATCTGAACGACTCCTCACAACATCCCTGTGAGGTGGGTAAGTAACAGTACTCTCCCTGTTTGACAGCTGGGAAAGTGAGGTACGTGGAGTTGAAGTGACTTGTCCAAGTTCAATAGGGAAGTTGAAGCTGAGAAGAGAAAACCAACCCACTTCTGAGCTGCCATCCTGTATGGTGCGGGTTTTTTCTCCTGTGGAATGCATGCAGACAATCTGCTTGACACTGGTTGTTGGAAGTTATCGAGCACTATCATTGCCATAATTGAGAACATATGGGGTGTTGCAGAACACAAACAACATGGTGCATTATCAAAATACATTTATTACAATGGTCGCATTTTCTTTTGCAAAGTTAAACCCCAGAATAAGTTAAATATAGCTGCATATACTGAATAGTTGAAATAATCACTAGGTCTTAATGCCTCAGCAGTTGGAAACAAATCCTCTTTTGTGAACTACTGCAGTTTCCTTACTCAGAGAACACAGCACACTTATCTTCTATAATGTATGTAAAGAATACTGTAAATGTGTAAAGGTCTTAATGACGCTAAGAGAAGTTACAGCTTGAAACCAACTATGCTTTGCAAGTAGAGAAGCTGATGGAATTTGGAGTCTTTGTAGTTGGGAATTAATTGAAAAAAGGAATACATCAGAGGGAAAAAAGCAGACCTTATAGATTTCGGTTTATCCGTTGTATTATCTTCTAAGAGATGCTTTGCTGGTTTAAATGTGGTAATGGGGGAAGGGGAGGTGGTTGAGAATCTCTGGTTTAGATGTGGTTTGGTGAGACCTTTGAAAAGACTGTAATTACAGCGTGAGTTCAGGTCACATTTTCCTGCTGGTACTTGGGTGGAGATGGGACCTGAAGTCAACTGAGCCCGGTTTGTTTCTTAGATCCTATTTAGCAGCTCCAAATTTTATTTATTTTTTTAGCTGCACATATTATTTCTGTTTATCATACTCATGCAAAATAGCAAAGAGAGGTCTCAATTTCATATTTCCTTGCTTTAAAAAGCAATCAGAAGATCCTGTTTTCTTACAAGAAGGTAATACATATGTATTCTGAGTGTTACTCAGAAGATAACTCTGCATCTGGACTTGCTCTGAGTAAGGGGACTGCAGCAGGAACTGAACAGTTCTATCATCTCACATACAAGACTAAAATTTGTTCATTGCCTTGTACAAAAAGGGACTGTCCCTCACAGCTCGGAGTTACCTGGTAGGAAACAGAGCAAAGTAACGCCTGGCGTTGAGAAGTAGCTCCCTCAGTTGCAACTGGCCTCAGCCATGGCTGGTACCACCCAACAGCTCTTAAAACTGCTCCTAAAAGCACTTCTGATACTGGGGAATCCTGAAGGTTGAGTTGAGGACATGAAGATTTTAGACTTGCTAGTATTTTTCAGAAGAGGTCATCATGCTCCCCATTGTTTGCAAAGACTTGGGTTTGGTGAGAAAAAACTACCATTTTGTTTGTTATTCAAAGGTGATTTAATATTTCACCTCAAATCAGGAAATGACCATTGCTGAAGCTGGTCGGTGGAGTTTTTCCCTCTCTAGCAGAATGGATTTGAACTCTTCAGGGTGTTTTTCAGAGGCACGAAGACCATGGGAGACCCCAGGGGTTTGGTGATCTGCAATATGTTCATACAGTTTCACACTGCTGCGTAACAATTATTCCACTGTAAATGGTGTCCTCACAGTGCTGTTTTGTGGCTCTGAGGCTTTTGTGTTAGGGATGTGTTGGCTTTATCTAATAGTCCTGAGATGAGTAGCAGGAACAGCCTGGAGAGTTTTAAGGAAGCACTTGCCTTTTTATTTCACTTGAGCTGCTTGCTTTGAATCTGGCCTTCGCCACAAATACTTGCCTCTCATGTCGTTTTGAATTCCCCTTTTTCCACTGGCCATCTTTTAAAATGCACTGTGCTAAACTTAACCTCAGGCTACCCAAAGAGCTGGCCTTGATCCTTAATTTTTCATAAGAAAATAAAAAAACTTTTCAAATAAGCTGATCCCATCTCACTGGCAGGCAATGTTTAGTGCTCTCTGTGTGCCCTAGACAGGGTTTAGAGTGGATCTTATTCATTTGTAGTTGATAAATACACAGATAAGTTATGGCTTTGTTTCTATTATTTATATGCTTGGTATGCAAACTTGCTTCAGAATAGGAATCTAATTTTAGAAAATAAACATGCACTTGAAAGTAGACAAATCTGAAAACTAAACATTAACTGTGTAATATGTTTTCTTATCAGGAACATAAATAGTATCTCAGAATACTAACGGATGCATTACCTATATTAATGAGGGCTTTCCCGTATACTGGATCGCAGTAACCCCTTTTCTCTTACTGTTGAGATAGTCAATATTAATTTGTATTCAGTGCCATCAGTTACAAATTGACAGCTAGCAGTTATGAAAGAAATGCTTGTGAACTAGTAGCTACTTAGTACTTTCATCTCAACAAAGGATTTTGGAAGGATGGATAATTTAGATCTTTGAGCCTCAACTATAAATAAACAGCAACTGCTGTATAAATCCCACCCTGCTGTAGCTGAAGATTGTATTACAAAACTGACAAACGATTTGCAGAAGAGAATGATGAACCCTTATTACTAAGACACTCTTCAACTTAATCCAAAACAAGATTCCTGGATACTTTTACGTACACCAGAAAGATTGATGGCATGGTGCTTGCCTAGCAGCTTTCCAGTGTTTGACTGGATCGGAAATGGCATTTGAGGCATGATTAAAGATTCAGTTGGGCTTCTCACAAATTCTTTATCCCGTGTATTCATCATTGCAACCCGCTGCCTTTGTTGCAGGTTAAAGAAGGCTGACCCCCAGCTCTGGTGATTAGCACCCTGTACAACTGACAGACGTATGGAAAAAAAAATGTTTAGGTTGCCCAGTGCTTTTAGCATTGTTTATCAGTTGAAATTGTTGGGAGGGGGGGTGTTAATCACAATAGATCAGGGAGAGTCTGTGACAACTGACAGGCTCATTGTTTAAGACATTTTTTAGCGAAGTTGTTAACATTAATTCTTTTATATAGTACTCTAATCTTCTTCAAATTATGTTCTGACATGGCACAAACTGCTTGGCATTGAAAGTCATTCAACAGTGATTAAAGTGCTCTTTTTATCGGTTTAAGAATGTTTCATCTTGTATCAGCAGTATGGAATTGTTTACTAATTAGATTCCCTAACATCCTCTGCTGTTGTATGCTGATGATATGTGAACGGGAAAGCTGATGAGCAAAAAATTAAAACTTGTTATTAAACTGTCATAAGGCCCAACATATAAAGATGTCACTCAAAGCACTGTGTTCATGAGGGATAAACAATATTTACTGGGAAATGAAGCAGTTTCTCAGCCTGGGTAGGCATGGCTGGCAGTGCAGGCATTGTGCAGTTATCTGTGGCTCTGCCTTTTCCCAGAGGTTTGTGGTATCCGAGTCGTAGATGCAAAGGAGGAATTTGTCCCTTGAGGACCTTCCTGGTCACTGTGGCACATACGGGGCTCCTAGGCATCCTGCCTTGGGCAGGAGGCTGCGCTAGAGACCTCCTGACGTGCCTCCAGCCCAAAGTGTGATTTGATGCCTGTGATTCTGTGACACTCATTCCCCTCTGTGCTTGGACAAGTCACTTAGGCAGATCCTGAAGTGTCTGAATGCAACTAGCTGACATTCACCAAAGCAAATTAGATACTGAAATGGCTTTGAGAATCTGGGATTTACCTTCTGTTTTGTAGTTTTGCCGTCTGAAGGAAGCTCCTAGGCTTGAGGAGTCCATGTTAGTCCATTAGTCTGAGATATTAAAGCTTTACCCTCTGTCAATGAAGGGATAAATATGACTGCATTTCTCTTAAGTAATAAGAAAGGTACTTTTCTTTCAATGATAGAACCATTGAACTTTCTTCTTCCAAAACAGCCAACACGATTGAAACATTTAGAAAGAAGTAAAGATATACACAGCCAAAAAGCAAATGGCACATTGATTACATCCAGTTCTCAGTGAAACACTGGAGGCATCACAAAATAAAGTGCTTCGGGCTTCCAGCCACATAATCTTTTATCGCTTAAAGTAAATATCCTATGCTCACACAGGGGAAACTATTCTCCTCTTTTGGAGTCTAGGTTGTGCCGACGTTCAAGGTATAAAGCAATGCTGTTATACTGGGGGATGTTTTTCTGCCTGATGAGATTTTTTGTTTAAAAGTCATCAGATTTGACTGTTTTGAAAAGATAAATAATTATTTGGTTTGGATTTTAAACTGCTCTGATAAACTTCCATTTTATGAATTAGCAGAATTCTAGTAGAGCTAGCTGGAGTTTAGGTTGGCTGGACGGCTGCTTTCCAGCAATAGCTTAAGGGCTCTCACTCTGCATCGAGCAATTTAGTTTAATTTTACCTTTCTAATAAAAGTCCAGTTGAATTGCTTGCAAAAAACTAATAATGCTCTTCAGGGGCTCTGAATCATTCTAAACAGCTGAATACGGTGATCATACCCGTGCTGTGAAGCTTTATAGGATAGTTCAAATGAGCATAGGAATTTTATTGTTCTCTATTAATATTATTTTTAGTAGAACTCTCTTCCATTTCTACTACCGCCTTTAAGATACTTTCTCTTTTTTAAAAAAGATATTGGTTTAATAAGAGGATTACTATATATTATACTAACTTTAAAAATATTTTGGTCTGTTGATAAATATATGCCTTTCAAAATACTTAATACAGTTTTGCTTTAACTTGTGATGGGAGATCATTTCTAAGCTGTGGAGTCATCATTATCAGTTTAATCCCATCTTCCGAAAAAAATGCACGTCTTGCAGACAAATATGCCTTTCTGTGCCGTTACAAAATTGAGATGCCTCAATTAAGGAGAATTGGGGCTTTCTAGACTGCTTGCTGCCCTTGAAGGATGAGAATGCAAAGTAGAGGTCTTCTGCAGGTTGACCCCCCTAACAGCACCCTGAGTTTCCTTGGTTGTGACAATGAAAGGCCAGGAAAAAAGGACTGGAGGAAAATCACAAGAGATTGAAGCCTATTCTCTTTACCCATTAAATTATCCTAATGTGGCAACATCTAATTTGTCTTTGTTTACCTTTTCAGTCATACTTGGCAGCCTCTTTATCCTGATTCCTATCAGCTCATAATTAGTTACCACAGAAAGGACTAAGATGTACATAAATAATCATAAGATGCCAGATAACCTGTATCGGGTTTTAAACTAGTGTTGTGTCTTGCTATGTGCTCTTACTTATTGTTTTTAGTTATAGTTTACAAAGCAAACTAGTTTCTTGCCCTCTTTACAGCTATTCTGGCACTGCACTTTTAATCTGTGCCAGGGTGTAGCCCACCACTGGTGCCAGGGTGCTTGTCCCAACCCTGTGGCCTCAGTCTCCAGGTTTCTGTAAGAGAAATTCAGAGAAACCCATTCTTCCTCTTTGAACATAAGATCACTTGGTATTAGAAAAAGAAAAAGGAAAAACCCTTCTGAGCCACAAAAGCCTCTAATCTACCCGCTCCATTTCTTAAAGCATTATAAGACATGAGAAATGTTGTTACAGAATGAAAAAAAAAAAAAACAAAACAACAAAAACACTGGAAAGCCTGGTGTCTCTGCAAAATCAGAACCTCTCTCTGCCTGCAGCAGATAAACACTCTTACAAGGCAGTGGTGACAACTGCCACAGTGAAACTGTTAATCAAAGATATACGGGCAGCTTTGGCACCAATCCCGGTTGCACTTTACGTGATAGGTCTTAATTGGAGTGCCCAGGTTAATTTTGTACAAGAGGTTTAAAAAACCCAAACAAAATCCATGCATCAGCCTGTGTTGCTGGTCAGGGTTAGGGAGCGGGGGTGCCCAGGGTAAGTGCTGTGTTGCAAAGGGAAATAGGAAGTTTTGAGGTGCTGCTTTTAAACCCCGTTGAAGTGTTATGGTTTCAACCACCACCTGGGCAGCCCTTGTCCCTCTGCAGCAGCCTGGACGGGCAAAGGAGCCAAGGCTGGTGCTGCGGTTCAGGATTGTCTTTTTGTTTTCTTTTGCTCTAAGAGGAAAGGAAAAGAAAAAAAAAAGGTTCTCAGCAAGGTGTTTTGTAAATAAGTGGCCAGCAGGCAGGCAGGCAGAACCTTCGGCAGGGTGTCAGCCCTGTCTGCAGGTGGGTTCCCCTGCCAGCCGTGATGCTTTTCACCGATGCTTTCATTAGACACAGCTTCAAAGGAATGCAGTCAAAATTACAACGATAAAATCTCTCTCTCTATATATATATATCTAT
>NW_008607405.1:0-473 GCF_000691845.1 Merops nubicus | reverse complement strand
GTCTATATAGGGACCGCATTTGGTTTTAAGCTTTTTGCGGTCGCGCATCTCAATAGGGATTGCACGCGTTTTCGTGCTTTTTGCCGTTTTTGTGGGTTTTGCGTCTTTTTGCGGTTTTTGTGGGTTTTGTCGCGCGTCTCTATAGGGATCGCGTGTGTTTTCGAGCTTTTTGTGGGTTTTGCGGGTTTTTGTGGGTTTTGGTCACGCGTCTCTATAGGTATCGCGTGTGTTTTCGCGCTTTTTGTGGATTTTGCGGGTTTTTGTGGGTGTTGGTCGCGCATCTCTATAGGGATTGCATGTGTTTTCGTGCTTTTTGCCATTTTTGTGGGTTTTGCGTTTTTTGCGTTTTTTTTTTTGCGGTTTTCATGGGTTATTGTCGTGCGTCTATATAGGGATAGCATGTGTTTTTGACCTTTTTGTGTTTTTTGCGGTTTTTTCAGTTTTCGTGGTTATTGTCGTGCGTCTATATAGGG
>NW_008607404.1:4222-10288 GCF_000691845.1 Merops nubicus | reverse complement strand
AAAGGGCTTCAGAGGTGGAGCACCAGCTGAGCATACCCTAACATGCACCCTCACTCTAAGAAGCTGGCACCCCCTGGGACCACACACAATAAACCCACATTTCCATGTTGTTCATAGGTCACCATTGCTAATATCTGGAAAGTAAAGTTAACCAAGTGTTTCTGTTTCTCTTTCACTTTAGTTTCATTTTCTGGTTCTCCTGAATTCTGCCAGCATAAATCTGTTTCTAATTCTCTGTCTGTGAACAGTTGTTTTTCTGTGAAATAGATTTCTTCAGTGTAAATATTTGAAATAGAAATCTTTCGCTCCATATTTATATATCAGACTTTTAATTTAAAAATAAACTGACAGATCTCTTTACATTCATAGTTGCCTAGTGTTTTTTCCTAATGACAGCAAAACAGTAGCTTAGAGTACATCTTCTTTTTACCTAATGACAGGGCATGATCTTTGCTTCTTGCTTAACTGCATTTTGTTAATTACTTTTCCTCTTCTTTTAATCCCGAAAAGATTTTCTGCCTCCTCCCACTGTTTCCCTCTTTTAAATTTTATTTTTTCTTTACCTATTTTATTCTTTCAGTATTCTTTGGTCTTTATTTATTTCCAACTAGTGTGGCATTGTTCACTTTCTTTCTTTTCAATGTCTCTGCTTTTCACTGTCATTGCTGGAGTTGAATCAAAGAATATTCTGTCATAGTTTGAAATCTTTCACTTTCTGCTAGAAAATATGAGAATTAAAGTCAGTGGAACTTAGTAAAAAAAGAAAGCATTATAAAGTTTTATGGCTATGCAAATTAAAGAGATTTCAGCATTTGCATTCAACTCAAGGTAGTCTTGCTAACTTCAAACAACTTATTTCAAAGTTTAATTTGATTTTATGATTTTTTCCTGGCATACTTAACATTGACTGAAAGTAGGCAGGAGGTATTTTTTGTTTCTCAGGAAATTGAAATCACCAGAAATTGCAATATTTCAAAATAACTTAAAGAGCGATGGGATTAGAGGAGCATTAATCCTCTTGGTTTAGAGTCAGCCTTTATTTCTGCTTATGTGCTATACAGAAGTTTTGCTTTTCCTAGCGCTTGTCTCAGGATAGATATCTTCAGACTTCTGATAAATATTGCTGCCTCCTGAGACCTCTGGGTGTTTTCTTATTCTCACTTGCATTTCAGATGGCTCTGTCTTAGATTTCCTCTGAAATACTGACACAACTGCATTGTCTGATCCAGCTGCAACTCAGCTGAGTTTTCCTGTGGGCTGATGGAGAACCAGATTGCTGCTCATGAACAGATGTCTCAAGCTGTTCAAAGACAGCAGCTCTGGTGATGTAAATTCCTCTTTAGGCACTGACTGAAGTGCTCGTAACCATAGTATCTGCGTCTCCAAAACATTAATAAAATAGACACTGCTCCAAGGCACAGAAATATCACCACTTCAGCTTTCACAATGCAGGTAACAGAGCCATGTTAAGCTGGAATTTGTGTGAGCCTGAAAATAGTAACCTGAGATTTTTCCCAGATTAAAGACAGGGGGAAGTGACTAGCACGGCTCTGTTAAGGTCCTGCTCTGAGAATTTCCATGGAGGACTTCCACTCTTTATTGGGTAAGCACAGAACCTGAAGAGACAGCATAAATATACCATTCTCACAATGGAACCCTGAACAAAGCAGGAGTCAGCAGAGAGAGAGACAGTTTTCTTGTTTCAGAACCCAAAGCCTACCTTCCCAGTGAACTTGATGCCCAGGAGCAGCTCAGATTCGCATCCTGCTCTCCCCTACCCCAGGAGAGCATCTCCACTCTGTTTTACACTATCTGCTATATTTGTGGTGATTCTTTCCTTCCGCTCCCTCATGCTCAAAGTCAGCAGGTGCTGAGGTCAGCCCCTTGGGGGTTTCATCTTGATCCTTCATCTTGGATTTTGGTGCCACAGGTTGGCATCCTGATGATCTTGCTTGTCCTGCACAGTGACTACGTTTACTCTTCTGATGTAGCCCAAACAGAAGATGTCGTTCACACCACTTGACTTTGACCAGGCCTGCAGCTGATCTGCAGTGAAAATGTTTGATGGCAGTCTTTAAAATCTTCCTGCATAACGACGTAGATAAGAAATTACTTGTGTGAATGCTAATGCCATTTAAATGTCATGAATACATGATCTCATTTAGAAATTGCTAAATGTTCAATACAGTCCAGATCCTCAAAGGCATTTGCGTATGTAATTCCTTGCAACCTATAGCACCTGTGCAGCTAAATCCCTTTGGGACAGACATAATCTGTGCCCTTGCAGGGTGTCAGAATGCATGGAAATCAGTCAACTTGCTGTCAGGCCTAAGAGGAAGCTTATGTTGGTATTGACCCACATGTCTTCCAGTTTTTCTAATCACTGTCTTTCAGTCTGCTGGTTGTAATGATGAGTCTGAGCAGTCCCAGCGATTTTCCAGCCCTGACAAAAACCAAAAATAAGTCTTGAAAATAATACCAGGTCATTTGGAATATAGGGTACAGCCCCACAAGAAGGGGCAGACAACTTCTTTGTCACATTAGCATTTCTGTCTTTAGAGTAATAACACTTACTGACAACCACTTCTTCTAGATTCCTCTTCCTTTTAGGGTCTTTGCCATCTCTCTAACTGCTCATTTTCTAGAAGAAGACATTAACATCTGCTGACATTGACCTTGACCTTCTTTACATTCTAATATTCTTAAAGCATTGCATTCTGTGAGCACTTTACACACCAAATCCAAGCAGCTATACGCTTGGATTTCTTCTTTTGGCAAGTCGTATTTTATGACTAGTCCTTAGGCTTCACTATCTAGGATAATAAAAATAAATTATGTTTATGTCACCAAACTACAATCCTGATGTTTTGTAGGCTGTTCTGTGACTCCCCCATGCATTATATTTCAGAGTTCAGTGTTATATGAAATGAAAAATAGGTATATGGGAGCTTTCTTATTTAAAATACATACTAGGGATGACTGGTCTTGTTGTGCTTCTTTGCAGGTTTTCTAGGATGCAGGATCAGTGTAAGCAGCTGCAGTAGGCAAAATCTGTTTATTTTTAATTTACTTTTTATTGTACCAATCTGAAACCCTTGGCACTCCATAAAGTTTAAGACAACAACATCAAGCACATTACTGCTAAGCAAACACATAAATTAAACAAGCTTATAAATCTTCAGGTCATATTCCACAGTCAGTTCATTGGTAAATGAGCCCATAAACTTTTGGGCTGTTTTATCTCTCCGTGTCTTTGCTTATTTTTCCTTTATTTCTCGGCCTTATAAAAGTTAGATTTAGGCTATGAGGCAAGTAGATCCCTGTCATCTCTACAGTGTGCAAGTGAATTCAGTCCTGATCTCTTCCTTGCAACTTCCATTACTGCAGGCAATACAAATCCCAGTTGGGGGTTCACTAATCCATAATGCCACAGCTGGCATTTATCTCACCTGCCTTGAGACATCTCCATAAGTTGATCCATCAGGATCTAACTTAGTGCCTTTTCTTCCAAGTGAGTAAGTTTGCAGGTTAAAGAGAAGGACGGAGGATGTCAGCTGAGTAAAAAAAATTATTCCAATGCTAACACTTTCCATAGTATTATATATTCCACAAAGACAAACAATAGTATGACAGGTTGTAACATTTGGATTTTAAACATATTTTGGCAATTCCTCAATGAAATTTCATTATTCTAGAAAGAATTTTACTTTTATCCATGTGGCTCAGAACTTTTTGTAGTATGAGGAAGATAATATTGTACAATGAAAGAATCTGAAATGTAACAATAAGGCTTGGTGTTATTTTGCAACTACCTATTTGTGCAAAACTACCAAAGGAGAAAAAATTTGTGGATGATCAATGCAGTGTATTCACTGCACCACAGAAGGTAACTCTCCTTTAATTTAATTTTAGCCAGAGTTTGAATTCCACTTCAAAGTTTATTTGCAAACATCAAGATGATAGGCACCAGATCTTTGAGATGATACTGTTCCTGAAACAATAGTTATATGTGATTGCAAGATTGAATTAACTTTATCATCATCCAGCTCTGCTGAAATGTATGAATTTACCTAGCTTAATAATAGCTTGCATCAGTTGTTTCCAGGCATTGTACCTTTATTTCTGAGACAGGACAAACAGTCTTCTAAAACTTTTTTTCACTTAAAGAATCAAGAGGAGAAAGAAATACTTCCGTAAACGGTAGCTTAGAGAAGCTGATATCTTTTAGGTCACAAGAACAAGGCTGAAACTCTGCTTCCCCTAAGAAGTGTCTCCTCCTGCTCTAAACTGACAGCTGGCATGTGCTCTACGTAGGCAGGAATACTGTCACAATGCTATATTGACAAGTGCAGGAGGTATCCATGCCACTTAGTCATGGCCCTATCCAGAACCTTACAGCAAGGAAAGGTCATTTTTTTAAAAAAAAATAGAAATAGAAATAAAAACTTTTCACTGATTCATGCTCTCAGTTTCACTCATGAGCAGCAGCATGTTTGTGATGACCTGACATCAGCCCAGTAGCCAGACATCACGATGCTTGTGCTGAAATATTAGATCCAGGATCTATTGCAATGTAAAGGAGGACAAGTGACACCAACTGTCGAGCCTTTCTTGTGTCTCCCAAATTTCTTTCAGGATGCGTAGGCTTTCAATATACATTTTTGCTCTCTTTTGGGTCTGGCAGTGACCAGTGTTCCTAGTCCATCCCATCTCCATGAATCCTCAGATCACCACCATTCTTCATCTCCAGGTCTGGGTGTCTTGTGAAGCCACAGGTAGATGTGCTGGGGGCTTGATGACCTGCTAATGTTTGTGTCCTTAACACACTTCATTCTGAGAGTCCTGTCCTGACTGTATCACAGAGTCACAGAGTTGTAAGGTGTTGGAAGGGACCTCTGGAGACCATCTAGTCCAATCCCACTACCAAAGCAAGTTCATCCAGAGCAAGTTGCACAGCAATTCATCCAGACAGGTTTTGAAATGTCTACAGAGGAGACTCCACAGCTTCTCCAGGCAGACTGTTCCAGTGCTCTGTCAGCCTCAAAAGAATCTTTTCCTGATGTTGAGGTAGATCTTCCTGTGTTTCAGTTTGTGTTCATTGCCCCTTGTCCTATCACTGGGCACCACTGAGATGAGACTGGCCCCATACTCTTGACCCCCACCCACTAGATATTTATAAATGTTGATAAGATCCCCTCTCAGCCTTCTCTTCTCCAGGCTAAACCACCCCAGGTCTCTCAGCCTTTCCTCATAAGAGAGATGTTTGAGGCCATTCACCATCTTTGTAGCCCTCCACTGGACTGTCCCTAGTAGCTCCCTGTCTCTCTTGAACTGGGGAACCCAGAACTGGACACATGCTCTTGCTGGTGCCTCCACACCCCGCTGTCTGCATGCATTCTCCATTTGCACCAGTGTTATTCTTCCTGTTCCACCCTGAATAACACAGATCTGTGTGATTAAATTGTAATGTCAAGTTACACTGATGGTTGAAGAGTCATACTTTGCTTCTTTCAGCTCTCCTGGTTCACTGCATTTCAATTTAATACAACATGCAACCTAGTAGAGAGAATTATTTTAATGCATTTTCTAGTTGTTTAAAATCATTGAGCATTTGTTTTGATTTCCCAGGTAAGCTTGATTTTAATTGTCTTCAGCTCTCAAGGATTAAATTTGTACCTAATCTTTGCCAACTGAATGTGGTGACTACAATAAATCATATATTCAATTAGCTGCCCCATCCTACAATAGATGTAGAAAACATTAACCTTTGATGTGAAGTATGTTTTCTTGTCATTGACAATCAGGAAAGTTAGACTTGGCTTACTCCACTCAGTTGACTTTTGTTTGTTTCAAGTTGCATAAGAGGAATCCCATCTTTAACAAAAACAGAACTGGAAATGCTTCCAGATGTTCAACATGCTCTACTGTCTAAACCTTGCCTGAGAAGGTACAGCAAGCCAATGGAATTCAGGCATCTAGGCATGTAAGGCCTGAACAAGCTGTTTAGTAAATTTGAATAGTTTGAGACATAGAATGCTTGAAATGACTGACCTATAAAAATAAGAC
>NW_008607404.1:0-4191 GCF_000691845.1 Merops nubicus | reverse complement strand
TCCTGCTGATCTAGTGCCAGAGAAGAGAGACAGCCCATAGATGTCCTATGTGAAAAATAGGCTGTGGATGGAGATATTTCCTTCCAGAAGGACTGATATTATTTAACGTTTTCTGATGTGATGGAAGAGAACCTCTCGGAAATATGTTGTTGAATTGTCTGTATGAATGGCAAGTAGTTTACAACATTTATGGAAAAAGGATTCAGCACCTCATTTAGAACTGTAAGGCAACACAAACGCCATGGAAAAGCAGTCTCCGAAACAGAGGCAAACAGCTTTTGCAGTGGTCACCACAGACTTGAAAGCCTTATGGAAGCAGCTGCTTCTGAATATCCTTTTAAACCCATTGAGCCTTGATCCAGCTGTTAAAAATATCAATGTTTTTCATCCTCCATAATAATCGGATATAGTAGAGCAGTGCTGGAGGAGTGGTTGCGTAAAAAAGCTTTGGTTATATAACAAAAATGCAGTGTGGGTCCCAAGTCCAAGATTATGGAGCAGTTCATCTTGAGTGCACACACTCAGCATGCACAGGACAGCCAGGGCACCAGGCCCTGCCAGTACGGGTTAATAAAGGCAGGTCCTTCTTGACCAACCTGACCTCCTTCTATGATCAGGTGACATGCCTAGTGAATGAGGGAATGTTGTGTGGATGTTGTCTACCTGGACGTTAGTAAGGCCTTTGACACCATCTCCTACAGCATTCAGCTAGAGAAGCTGGCAGCTCGTGGCATAGACAGGTGGATTGTTTGCTGGGTTAAAAACTGGCCTGATGGCTGAGCCCAGAGAGCTGTGGTGAATGGAGTTAAATCCAGTGGTTTTCCCCAGGACTCAGTTTTGGGGTCAGTCTTGTTTAATATCTTAATCAATGACCTGGATGAAGGGATCAAGTGCACCCTCACTAAGTTTGCAGATGACACCAGAGTAAGTGGGAGTGTTGCATGAGGGTAGAAGGCTCTGCAGAAGAATCTGGACAGGCTGAACTGATGGGGTGAGGTCAACTGTATGAGGTTCAACAAGACCAAGTGCTGGGTCCTGCACTTGGGTCACAACAACCCCAGACAACGCTCCAGGCATGGAGAAGAGTGGCTGCAAAGCTGCCTGGCAGAAAAAGACCTGGGGGTGTTGGTGGACAGCTGGCTGAACAGCAGTGTGCCCAGGTGGCCAAACAGGCCAACAGCATCCTGGCCTGGATCAGAAATGGTGTGTCCAGCAGGAGTTGGGAGGTGATCGTGCCCCTGGACTCGGCACTGGTGAGGCCACAGCTTGAGTATCGGGGTCAGTTTTGGGCACCACAGTTTAAGAAGGACACTGAGGTGCTGGAGCAGGTCCAGAGAAGGGCAACGAGGCTGGTGAGAGGGCTGGAAAACATGGCTGGTGAGGAGTGGCTGAGGGAACTGGGGTTGTTTAGTCTGGAGAAGAGAGAGCTGAGGGGAGACCTTATCGGTCCCTATAACTACCTGAAAGGAGGTTGTAGTGAGGCTGGTGTGGGTCTCTTCCCTCAGGTGGTAGGACAAGAGGCAATGGGCTTAAGTTGTGCCAGGGGAGGTTTAGATAACATATTAGGAAGAATTTCTTTCCTGTAAGAGAGGTGAGGCTTTGGAGCCGGGTGTGCAGGGAGGTGATGGAATCACCAGCCCTGGAAGTGTTCAAAAAACACGCAGACATGCTACTTCAGAACATGGTTTAGTGGTTGTTCTGGTCGGACTGGGAAAAGGGCTGTTTTTCCCCCGGAGCTGGGCAGGAGCTTCAGGCGGGTAGCAGCCGGCCCAGCCGAGGGTCACTCGCTGCCAAGCTGAACCCGTGCCCGGGCAGCAGGGCCGGGCTGGGCCGGTGGCACGGGGGGGTTCTAGGCCACGGGGTTCCTGGGTCAGTGCCTGCAGCCTGCGTGGGGTTTTCCTTGTACTCTGTGTTAGGTACTGTTCTATCTAGTGTTACTGCTGCTGTTTGCTGTTCCTCCTGCACAGCTGTGTTACATTCCCCTTCTCTCAGCCCACAAGGGGTTGTGTTTTTCTCCCTTTTCTCCCTCCTGGTGGGAGGGTGGGGGGTGACTGGGAGGCCTCGTGGTGCTGGCTCCTGCCTGAGGCGGAACCACCGCAGTGGCCTTGGTAGTGCTGGCTTCAGAGCTGGGCTTGAGGATCTTAGAGGTCTTTTCCCACCTTAATGGTTCTGTGATTCTAAGTCACACAGATGCCAGGTGGGTCTGCGTGCCAGCCTTCGACCATCCCTTTACAGCTCTGTGCTGACAATGGCATCTCTGAAGGACTGACACTCTTGCACCTTTGCAGACAGCTGCAGAGCTTTCTGCCATGCCTGGATTTGATGTCCTCTCTGCCATTCTGTGTCTGAGGGCCATGGGAAGAGGCTCAATGTCTGTATCTCATCTTCCTCCTCTGGTAACACTGTCTTTGTAAAGATATTTTGGACTTTGCAGTGAGGCATGTAAGTCACTGCTCTGCTCTCTCTGCTGCGGTGTCCAGTGGGGAGGCAGGGTACAGGGCCACGGGCTGTCACAGCTCCTGATAACATAGATATATTCACAACAGTCACCTCTTAGGCACCTCTGTTAGTATCTGGACCTCTGCAGCTAAGGGCCAACAACCACCCTGAGATGATTCACCACCTTCCTTTCTCCTGTCTTCCCAGGAGCCAAACTGTCATCTACCTGGGATACATTCTTGAGGTCACATTTTCAGATCAAGAGATCAGAATTTCCCCAGCAGCAAAGCACTTAAGCAGAGAAAAGAGCTGAAACATTCAAGTAGTCCCTCTTGGAAGTGAGCAGGACATTTCACACTGCTAAGTGCTTCTCTGGATTGGTCTCAGACTGAGCTTGAACTTTGCTGTTGTACTTGCCATGAGATTAACTAAGAATGAACAAAAGTGAGAACAACTAAAACTTTCCTTTTAAAGAAGCTGAAAATGAAGATAAATATTTCCCGTAAGATTTACTAGCAGAAAGGTTGGAGAAACTGGTGTGCAAAAATATGAAACCTATTTCCACAGAGATTTCCTACTTATTTTTAGTAGCCAACTTCAGCTGATACATCTTTGTATGCTCAGAATTGCACTATGCCTTGCAGTTGGAGTTTGCAGGATGTAAAAATCCAGAGGCAACAGGCGAAGTAATAACTGTCTTAATTAAGCAAAATTAATTCAGCTGATCTTAACTGAATGTGCATAGGCAAGATAGGGTTTGTTTTATTATTATCTCCTGCCAGGAAAAGAGTTTAAAGAGAGTAGACTTATCCAGTCGAACACCTGATAAATGCATTACACCTCAGGGCATTTTTTGCTCTTTGAAGTCACATCAGCCCTGGTTTGCAGAAAATGCAGTAGAGTTTGGTGTTGGTAGGTACTCAGAAAATGTATTTCCCTCCCCAGAATAACTCTTCTTTTCCAATGCTGACCATGACTGAAGCCAGGCTGCTGCTGTGAAGGGGTAAATTGCTTCTGTGAGGGCCCCTTTGGCAGATGCAGAGCATTTAGAGAACATCCAGGCGTTTGAGGTATTTACCCATACACCACAAGAATGCTGAAGAGTTCACAGTGTGTAAAGTTCATGCCAGGCCCACACCTTCTGAACATCTTGAAGAAGGGTTTTAAAGAAAAGTTAATGTTCAAAGACTTCATATAATGCCAAGCAGAAACCCTGAGGTTAATGCAGGACTATTTATTTGTTTCTTCAAAGGTAGCTTGTCTCAGATCATATTGTACCATCACAGAACAATTTGTGTTGGAAGGGACCTTAAAGATCACCTAGTTCCAATCCCCCTACCATGGGCAAGGACATCTCCCACTAGACCAGGTTTCTCAAAGCCCCATCCAACCTGGCTTTGAAAACTTCCAGAAATGAGGCAATCACAGCTTCTGTGGGCAACCTGTCCCAGTGCCTCACCACTCCCACAGTAAAGAACTTCCCTATTACACTTAAATCTACCCTCTTTCAGTTTAAAGTCATTACCCCTTGCCCTATTACTACACTCCTTGATAAAGAGCTCCTTTCCATTTTTCCTCTAGGCCCCCTTAAAGTACTAGAAGGCTACAATAAAGTCTCCTCAGAGCCTTCTCTTCTCCAGGCTGCATAACCTCAACTCTCTCAGCCTGTCGTCACGGGAGGTGTTCCAGCACTCCGATTATCTTCGTGGACCTCATCTAGGTGGTGTGACACACTGGAGGGAAGGGAGGCCA
>NW_008607403.1:0-21481 GCF_000691845.1 Merops nubicus | reverse complement strand
GCTCGTCACGGGGTGCGCGGAAAGCCACCGGTCAGGGCTCGTCCTCCGTGCCCAGGGCGAAGCCTCAAATCTCTACTAACTGTATTTTTACTTTGGTAACGTAGTCCTGCTTTATTTCTGTGTCGGATTCTCAACCCGCAGGGTGGTTTTGGTTTTTAAAGCTTTTTGTAGAGTAGTATCAGTCTGACACTCGAGTATTTTTAATAACAAAAAAGGATTTAGAAAACCTGGCATAAATAGACACATTTTGCAATTTGCCTTTTTAGGTCAGGGAGGCGAAATTCAGTTTTAATCCAATTTAGAAACTTTGCCACCACTTTTGCCAAGCCAAATCCTGAACCAGAATGCACCCAGCAGTGACAACCATAAACTCATGCAACCAAACCAAAAAGAGAAATCTTTTCCCCTTAGAGTGAATGACAAACGTGAAGGTAACTGTGAAAACAAAATAACTTCAGCTTCAGCTTAGTGTAGCTTCAGAACGTGAGTCTTAATTCAAGAAATAAGTACCTCATGATGTTTTTTACACACATAATTAACATCACACTATCTATTGATGAGGCTTCAAGTATGGTTAGTTTTGAGGTGCTGCATCTGAATCTCGGACTAACACTTTTGTCTGGCTAAGGGCCTCTGATCACCATGGACAGGCTTTAAAATATAAAAAAGTATTTTCTCAGATGTGTGCAGCAGCAATCTTTTCCAATATCCTGCCCTCCTGGATCTCCAATGAGAACAGAGAGTCGAGTTTTGCTGTTGATACTTAAAGCTAAAAACATTTCCTATCATAAATACTGAAGTACGTTTTCTCCCATTTATGAAACTATTTTGAGGCTGGGAAATACATGACACTGAATGCTTTGTAGCATGGCTTTTTGAGGGCTGAGAAATCAGTTTCAAGAGGCTTTTTCTAAGTATTCCTCTTTAAGTTTGAAATCTAGTGTGGAATGTTTTTCTGAATTTCAGGAACAATACTCTGATCTCGTCTTGATCTCTCTTCTTTCCAGCTCAAATACTAGGGAGTGGACAGACAAGAAACCAGTTTCGAAAGATGAAAGAGGAAGATTTTGGAGAGAAGCAGCATCACCTGGGGTAAGTGAGGGACAATGCTGGGGAAAGGATGAAGTGAGTCAGCATGACACAGATGTGTCCACTTGGAAACCACAAGATCTTCCCACTGCATTGTGTGAGCCTCTTAAAAGCAAAATCCAGACAGAGTCTGTCTCTCTATAAATCTTTTCCCCCCTTTCCATTACTAGTTGGGTATTGTTGGCTCTAAGCCACCTGATTTTACTATGATTTATTAACTGCTATGCATTATATATGAGATTCAGGTTTACTGAAGAGTTGCCCTTATGGTCAATGTTGCATACAAATCAGCTACTGTTAGAGAGGTTTATAGCATCTTTCTATGCAGCTAGGAGTTTTGTTAGGCAGTGTTAGAATTTGTGACTTGTATAACAATACCTAAAAATATATATAATCCTTGTTTGTGTTTCACGTGGTGCAGGTATTACATGGAGTGCATCATACAGCCCTGCTTGGGTTATGGTCGTTGCTAGAAAACTGAGTAATTGGGGGTGAGGGTTGGGACAGATTTATTTTTCACCAAGTTCCTAACGAACATAGGAAGTTAGATGTTTTGTAACAAAAGAGAAAAGTGAATGCGTGCAATAGGCTGTCAAAGGTTTTGGGGTTTTTTTTGTCTGTGAGTGGAGATATGACTTGCAAAAGTATCTGTGGTTTAAAGGATAGTATGACACATTTGAGAGATGCTGCTGCCTGAAGAAGTTACACTGTTACATGTTGCTTACTGCTGTTCTTTCTCATATTACTTGGTGAAAGCTCTGTGGGAGAGTTTGGACTCTGGTCGTATGCTTGTCTGTGATTATTCCAGTGATGACCAGTGTCTATTTCAACATTGAGTATTGCTTTATGGCATCTTTGCTTTTCCTTTTTGATGTGCAGATCTGATGTGCTCTAAAGACAAGTAAATAAATCTAGAAAGATAAGAAGTGGAACAAAAAGTTGATTTTAGACTTGCTATAAAACTTAAAATCTGACTATTTTTCAACAGTTTGGGAATTTTGTGCAAAGGATGGGGGAAGGGCAGGAGGAAGAAAGAAGTTATGCCTTTTGATAAAATAATAGAGAAAGTTGCAGAGACAGAAATGACCATAGGGATGTCAAAAGGACGTGGGAAGGATAAAAGGTAGAATACAGGGTTTCACCGTGCCTGAAATGTTGCTGTTACATTCAAACCACAAGCCGTGCAATCTGTTTCGGACTGACATGTGTTATGAAGTGTTTGTGAAGAAAGGAGTTGTTATTAGGTAAAAGCGTTATGTACTAAACCAGAGTTAAGCAAATATTTCTGATTTTGTTTCCCTGTGAAAGATATTCCAAACAAAATACAGAAACGTTTATAGACATTATGCTTATATATAAGTTTTCCCTATATTACTTTTCATTATTTTAAATTTTTTAGTAGTGGAAAGAATTAGCACATTGAATTGACTTTTTGCTAAATTGTATTGCAAATTTAGGTACTATTTCTAGAAGGCAGGTTATAAAGAGCCACATTACAAGACTATGAAAGACAGGAATATCATTCTTGCTTATCGGGATACAAATTTAGTATCATTTCATGTGTTGCAGATACAGATAGCCCGAAAGCTTCAGGCAATATATAACTGACTTTCCTATCACCAGTTATTCAGGGTTATACTGTTTCATATGGGTTTGTTCTTTTTTCATAAAGGAGTGAAACAGTCTTTTGGAAGATAAAACTCAGGGGGGAGGGGGGGCTTCACAGTGTTGTCCCATTAAAGATATTTAACCAGACAGAGATTACCCAGAAAAGAGTTCAGATTATATTTTGAGACTTGTTTTGAGCTATTTTATTTAGGATATTGTACAAATAATACAAGCTTCCACATTTTAAATACATTTGAACATCTATCATCACCAGAATGCTAAATATTCAGAAGCTTGGTTTTTTTTATATACAGATGAAATGAAAGATATATTAAGAAAGAAAGGCAGAGAGATTATTTGAGTTTGTCTAAATGCAGGACTGATGCTGAAACTAATTTTGTTTCTCTCTTATTGATGTTTGGAACTGGCACAAAGTCCTTGGCAAGGTAGAGACTGTTCTACAGAAAAAAAAGAAAAAACTAATTAAACTGAGTGCTACCTGTGCAAGGACACGTAGAAATTCACAGAATTCAAGCAACCAAAACAAAGCTTTAGTTTTCAGCTTTCAGATCTGTTCTTGATAACATGCTGCATAGGCTTTCTTCTGATTTTTTTGTTTTGTTTTGAGAATTGTGGTCTTAGAAGGATGGTAGCAAATACCCGCACTGTATCTCACTGTTGCCGTTTCTTTTCCATGTGTTCTGTAAATTAATATGCTCCCATAAGGGAAAATTGGTGAAATCAGATAAATAAAAATGAAATATTTAGCAAATGACTAACACGGAGTTATTAGCTACTGGAATGGTACAGCTTGATGAAATCATAGCACTGAGGCAATGTTTTGACTGACTTTTTCAGTTTCCTGTGTGAGTGACACGGCAAAAAATTTCATGGCTTCTTACATTGGCATTTCAAGCACTCCTTGTCAAAGTTAGTGAAAACACAGCGTTCTCTTGCACCCTTGCCATTGGAGTATAAAAGGCAAAGCAGCCCAGCAGTTCATCTCTAATCTGCTTGCAGTCCTCATCAACTCATTTGTATGTTTTTCTACTTTATCAGTGCCAAAGAGGAGAAAACGATCCCTGCTGAAATATACCAAAAAGAACATTTCAAGGACAGCTCTAACATTACAATAAACCTCCTAGCTGTGCTGTGTGGATTGAAATGAATATCTCTATTTCTTGAACGCATTATACAGTTATTATTAGTGTGCTATTGACTGAACAGGGAAGAAAAAGGAATGAATGGGTAAATATTGTGATACTGATATGCATCTGATTATATTTCTATTGAGTATACAATTTTTAGCTCTGAACATAATTGTGTAGTGTTCCAAGATAATCTGGAGATATGGTGCTTTTTTTGAAGGCAAAGATATTGGCATCTGATAATGGTGATCTTGTGCCATGTTGTCATGAGAGAGGTTACTATGTAGCAACAGTTCAATATCATCCTTTGGACTTTTCTGATAGACCACTTAACTATCTCAGCTTTTCCAGTGATCATCTCATTTATCTAGGATTATTGCAGTGAATTTACTGTTTGGTTTTCTTCCAGAACTGAAATGTCAAGTCCAGTGTCATGTATGCAGTAGCTTTGTGCTGTGAGAGCTCAACAGATCCACCAAAAGCTGCTAGTAGTTGATCTTTGGATAGAGCTAGAAATAAATAAATCCTCTTTAGCAGATCAATATTCATCCCATTTAATGCTTGATGTGAAACTTGTGGATTTGAAGTAGTAATGCTGATGTACAGCTAATCGTTCAAATGGGCATTAGGGCTTTTATAGCATGGCAACATATTGTCAGACAGGAAGGAGGAAAGTGTTGAGTGCATCCTAAAGGAGGGGAAAAAAACCTCTGTAACAATATGTAATTTAATGCACATTCATAATCCACACAGTGTCCTACATTGCAATGATTTGCTAGGCTACAGGCTAATACTGTACATCCTGTTTATTCCAGGGGTTTACTGAGTAAAGCAGACGATTCCTCCCTTCAGTGGGTCTTTCAGAGTCTAAATATAATCTCTCAGTCAGATTTCAAGATGTAATTTTCCTCTTTAGTACTCTCCTCTCATTGCTTATCTATCCAACTAAGCAGCAGAGGGGATGTGCACTTCCCAGGGTACAGAATGTGTATATGTATCTAGTACTGAGCACGTGTGTGTGTGTTTGTGTAGGGATGTATTACCTGCTTATTAAATTTCTGTCTAGAACTGGTATTGTATGTATTACAGAGAAACAGAAGGAGAATTTCCAGAGAAAGAATAAAATATCAATTAAAAAGTTCTGGGACAGTTTAAGAGCATATTTGAAAAAGTTTATTGGGTTGGGTTTTTAAATTTTTTTATTTATTTTTTTTATCATGTGACTTAAGGAATTTTTTTAAAATCTTTAGTCTGCTGTAGTAATTAAATACTTAAAGCCTTATACTTAAAATTCTTGCTAAGGCAATAATTATACTAGACCAGTTAAAGATAGTATCGGCAAACATGAAGGCTGATGATTGAATTTTCTTCTGTGCCAAAGCTATACTCTGATCTTTATTATCTTATTGTCACCATAAATAGCTCTGTAATGTTTTGTATGCTTTGGCTTTCAAGTTCAGCTGCAGAGTTTCCAGATGCTGTGATGGCCAGCATATACCTTGGTGGACTGTTACTGTAAAATGATGCAAGTAAAAGGAGACTCTTTGGCAGACCTCTGTCCTTTAGTGATTGCAGGAAATATCCCATTGCTTTTTAATCAGACAGAAAGGCTTCTGCAAATTGAAAAGTCTCATTATCTTTAAAGGTGAAGCAAAAAAATGCAGTTGGTTCATACTCCCTTCATATAAGAGATATCGGTATGAAAGACACAAAATCATAGAATCACTGTGGTTGGAAAGGACCTTTGGGATCATCAAGTCCAACCTCCATCCCAACATCTCCCTAACCACTAAACCATAGCCTCAAGTGCTACATCCATTCATTTTTTGAACACCTCCAGGGATGATGATTCCACCACCTCCCTGGGCAGCCCATTCCAGTGCCTCACCACTCTCTCGGTAAAGAAATTCTTCCTAATATCCAGCCGCAACCTCCCCTGGTGCAATGTGAGGCCATTTCCTCTCATCCTGTCATCAGTAATTTGGGTGAAAAGACCAACACCCCACTCACTAGTAGCTGTAGAGAGCAATAAGTTCTCCTCTCAGTCTCCTCTTCTCTAGACTAAACAACCCCAGTTCCCTCAGACGGTCTTCATGTTTCCCAGCCCTCTCACCAGCCTTGTTGCCCTCCTCTGGACCTGCTCCTGCACCTCCATGTCTTTCTTATTGTGTGGTGCTCCAAACTGGACACAGCACTCAAGGTGCAGCCTCATGAGTGCCAAGTATAGGGGCACAACCAGTTCCCTACTCCTGCTGGTCACACTATTTCTGATATAGGCCAGGATGCCATTGGCCTTCTTGGCCACCTGGGCACACTACTGGCTCATGTTCAGTCGGCTGTCCACCAACACCCCCAGGTCCTTTTCCCACCAGGCAGCTTTCCAGCCACTCCTCCCCAAGCCTGGAGTGTTGCCTGGGGTTGTTGTGACCCAAGTGCAGGACCCAGCACTTGGCCTTGTTAAACCTCATACCATTGACCTCAGCCCATTGCTCCAGCCTGTTCAGAACCCTCTGCAGAGCCTTCCCACCCTCAAACAGTTCAACGCTCCCACTTAATTTCATGTCATCTGCAAATTTACTGAGGGTGCATTCGATCCCCTCATCCATGTTATTGATAAAGATTAAACAAGACTGGCCCTGAGTGACACTGCTTGTGACCAGTTGACAACTGGATTTAACTTGATTCCAATAGGATTTAAGTCCACATGTATGAATACTATGCAACATGAAAAAATATGTTTGTATCAAACTTTTTTGCTATTATCATTAGCTGTTTTGCTAAGGAGTATTCTTAATCTTAAAATTGCAAGAAATATATAGAGAAATACCTGCTGATGCAATGTCTGGTGATCTACTCCTCTGAAGACAAGGTAAGGGGCAGTAGAGCTGTTGTCTTCCTTTATAATAGCAAATCTATGTTTCTTTTTACTAAGTCTTTCCCTCATGACTTCGGTTTGTAGTGGGTCCAAGTTTTTGCAAAAAACAATGCAGGAGACAGTGAGGACAATGAAGATTATCTGTAAAACAGTAAATCACTGGGTAGGAACAGAAAGGAAAGAAATGTCTAGTTGTATTTTATGCCATGGAAGAGAGATGGTTTAGCAGACATAGGTAGTGACAGAGTGAGAACTTTCTGGGTTGCTCTGTCCTCTGTCAGTGAGGGTTAAACAGACTGGCTAAGCACTGTTCTTCTAATCCTGCTTCAGTACCCATGACAAAAAGTGGTGTGGGCAATAGGTGTTTCCTGTATTGTAAGGAAGGAATGCTGATCAGATTTTCTCATATTCACCAGCGTGGGGTTTTTTGTTTTTTTTTTACTACCTTCTTGCATTACCTGCAGCAATATTACATGTTCTCTCTTCCTAAGATAATGTGATCAATGTTAAAGCTATTCTGCTTATAAACAATTCTGTAAGTTTAAAAATCTTCAAAACATGGCAAGAATAAGTGTTTTCCTTCCTATATGAAAGAAAAATGTCAAGAAATCTTGTGTCTGCTTTTTCCAAAGAGTAGTGAAGGAAGAACCATATGGCCATGGGAGCTAAATAGAACTTTCCAGACTTCATATGCCCCATTTAGGGAACTAGAAGCATCTCTTAGCACACTATTAAAAAAAAAACAAAGCAAACCTCCAAGCCAACAAAACAAAACAAAAAAATACCCCACCTTTATTGTTAACACACTATGTATTGGTATAAAGGTAAGATGTACAACTTGCTACCAGTTGTGTGTGGAAATGTGTGATCTGGTCAACGCCCTGTTGTCATGTTCTCTTTCTGTAGCGAGAGCGAAGCGCAGGCTAGTCGTAGGGATACGCTGACATTCCATGGACATTAATGCCTTCCAAGGTACTGGGGAACTTTCTGTATTGCTTTTATTGGGGGTGGGAACCTAGCCATGTTGTGGCAAAAGATGCCAGATCAGTGTGCATGAGGAGATCATAAAATTGGAGGAAGAGAAAGGTTTGCTGACCCCTTTATCGTAAGAGAGTAATTAGTGGGGGTGCTCACAAAGTGATATTGTTTGATTGCTTCTTTGTAAGGGCTGCTTATTTAAAAGCAGTGTGTGACCTATAGAGGTAATAGTCTGCTGAATACTTTGAAGACTTTACATATGTCAGTTGTAACAGGATGAAGCTAGACTAGGGGACAAGATAAAGTTATAGGTTTATGCATCATTCCTTACACTGCTGGCCATGTGTACAGGTGGTGAGTCCTCTGAATTGGCTGAAACTTGCAGATGTCAGGTTCTCCATTGTGCCTAAGGGATGGTCGGTCTGTTCTTAGATTTTGCTCTGTTCTTAATTAAGTGTGTTCTTACTAAATGTTGTAGTCAAATTCATTAGTCATTACTTCTGTATTTAAATAGATACTGTGAAGAACCATATTTTTGAAATAGCTTTCTGATGATTTTAACTGAGAAATAGTGAACAGGTTTTGCTTTATTTTATGGACTTCTAAATCAGCTCTTGTTCATAATAAAAAAGAGTCAATAATTCACTGCTTCAGTGAAGTAGTTTTAGCTCTGGTGATACAAACTCTTCTTCTCAATGTTGTAAAGAGGTTGGGGTTTCCCACTATTAAGGGCTCAAACCTGATCCTAGAAAAGTCCCTTACACTGTATGATGAAGCTAAGGAATAACTGGGATTCTGCACTGTTAAGTTTTGTTTTAAAAAAAAAAAAAAAAAAAAAAAAAAATTCTTTGAAGTCCAACCTGCATAGCAAATGTTTTGGTATGGTTTTCCTAAATGGCTCTTTGCCGAATTTTGAGGGTTTTTTTCATTCTGCTTTCAGAGCGCATAGGCGGGTTCAGACAGGAAGTGCAGCCTGAAAGGCGAGGCCAAATCCGGAGGGATTAGTTGCAGCAAAAGGCTGCTCTGTGATCCCAAGTTACTTTCTTAATAGTATGGCAGTAAAAGAAAACACACACATTCTTGTATGTGTCCAGATCTTTATGTGAAGCAAATCTGACAGATGGATAGAAAATTAAATCACTCTGATAAGGCATCTAGGAACGTTCTTGTCAGTATAAATGCTGATGGTGTTTTCCCTTTCTTTGACGTTTTAAAAAGCAGGTGATTTTTATGAAACAAAGTCAAAGTTTCTATAAACAATAGTTTTCAATGACAGCACAGTGGATTTTTGTTGTTGTTTCCCTGCTGTGAGTTTTGGAAAAGATTTACACTTAAAGGGGAAATTAATACATTTTGCTTGAGGTAGAAGCTCAAGGGTAAGTTTTTACCTGCTTGAAGGTGTGCTGAGAATGGACAGAATGTATTTCTCCCCCCCTTTTTTTTTTTTCTTGTGTTTCATTTTGCCTAGTGATCAGTGACAAAAAATTGTTGAAATTACAGAAACTTCAAACTTTTCTATCCAGCTGATTAAGTGAAAAAAAGGAAGTCCTGACCCTATCTCTTTTTTTTAACACTGTTTTTTTAGTGTTTTATATCTCTTTAAAATGAATGTAGAGATGCCTTGGGAGTTAGCATTTGATAATTTCCTGTATGGATTAAATATTTATAAAGGTTCTAGACTGATATTTTTGCATATGAATGTCTCCCACACAATTAATCTGAAACTTTCAGAATAAAAATAGCAAGGAAAGACAAAAAGTTTTAGAAGGCTGCTTTACTTAGATGATTGCCTGAACACCTTTCAGAAGTAAGGAGAAATCTTTGGTTGTTTGGGGTGGGAAGTGCTGCTGCAGGTGGTGTGGTGGTGTTCTTTCCATTGCTGAAAAGAGAGGACAGTTTTTGTTGTCTTCTTTCAGTGTGAGATGTGGTTTCTTTGTCTTGTGCAAAATGTAGAGGTAGGACATGAACACACTCAGAGGTTTCACAATTAGCACTGATTGTAAAATCCCCCTTTTTAAAAGTTTCCTGCAGCAAGCTGCCCAAGTGTCATTCTGACTGAGACCTATAAGAATAAGGCATGGTTTGAAACCACCAGCTAACTGCCATTTTTGCTGAAGATGTCCTTTTAAGATCTTTTAGTATATCCAAGTTACTTAATTTCTTTTTTTTCCACAGTCCAAAGACATCTGCTATGTAAATACTTGTATTTAAATACTATATCTTTGTCTCAAGTAATTATCTCATATTAAGAGATCTAACCTTGAGGCCAACAGACTGAGTTGGCACAGGTGAGCAGAAAAGAGAATTTGTGATATACTGGAAGGATGTCAAAATCCTCTCTCCCCTCCTCCTCCTCCTCTGCAAAAGTTGGTGGTTTCCCCCCCCCCCCCCCCTTTCCCCCCCCCCCCCCCTTGTAGTTCTGAAAACAAAAAAGAACAGCAGAGGGAGCCCCTGCATGGCTTAAAGAAAACGGAGCAAGCGCTTCCACAGGGTGACAAATCTCTGCCGCCCTCTTTCGAGGCTTTCTCGTAAAGCAGCAGTTGCTGAAGTCACCCTCGGGACTATCCCCCTCGGCCCCCCCAGACAGCCTCCCGTCCCTGCACAGCAGAAGCTTCGGGGCGGGTGGGGGGTGCTGCTGCTGCTGCCAGGGGCCAGGGACACACAGCAGGATGATGGTGGTGTGAGCCCCGGTGCTACCTGCAAATTGCTCTTGTGGATCGCTAGGCTCTTGTTTAATTAGTCTTCTAATTAGATTTGAATGTGTGGTATGCTAAGTAAGCATTTATCACACTTGCATACATTTATATACGTAATGTACTAAGAAAATATTTAACTTATGTCTATCAGTACATATAATCCTGTCTGCTAAGCACCTGACTTCTGTCAGCATCATTTGCAGAATCACTGAGTATTTTCCACCTATGTTATGTTGCACTGCATTCTCATAAGAAATTTAAACCCAAATATGTTGTTTGCTTCACCTTTGGATGTTTTTTTGTAAGTGTCTGGTTGAACATGACCGGTAGTACTGATGCAAATCTCAGAAGCAGATGTGGAACCAAAAGATTGCAAAGTTTCAGTCTTTAAAGATATGCTGGAACAGTCCTCGTTTTTTGTAATTCTTGTTCATAAAAAAAATACAATTTACTGTTCAAGAGACCACAATTCACTTTAGTTGTAGCTGGTCAGTTATTTGTTGACAAAGCTTTTCTATAGCAGAATGACTCATCAGTCTGTATACTCTCATCTGAATTTATCTAGTTTGAGATCATTCATAATAGGCTTTCTGGTCACAGTTAGACTCCTCAGAACATTAAGTTATCTAGAGAGAGGTTCCTATTTGTCTATAAGAGAAAAAAAAAAAAATCCAAATATGGCAACAAATAGCACTGGACTATTACTTTGGTCTTTTATTCTTTCCCCTTCCCAAAAAGTTTGGAAGGACTTGATTTCATCTTACTGTGGTTTGGGGAAATTGCTAAAGTATGAAAAATTTGCTGAGGTGAGAAGACTACTGTTTCTCCCAATGAATATATAACGATTGTGAAAAATCATGTGCAACCAGCCTTATTGCTTGCCTGTTAATCGGAGTGAGAAACATGGGGGTCTCAAGGGCCATGAAAGAGTTAGGATCAGAATATGATGTGATTCCTACACTTGTACCTGTGTTTAGTACCTGTTGGGACAGAAACTTTTTTGTGTACAGGTGGGGTTGTTATTTATGCAGAGGGCTATGTCTGTGCCTCCGGGCTGTTCCCTGCAGGCTGGGTCGCTCCTCCACTGAGCTCCACAAGTGTGCTACATCTTTCCATTTAACAGTTTTCATTGCTGTGTGAGCACGGGATTTGCCAGGATCAGAGGTTACTAGCACACTGCCTTTACTGCTATTTCACTGTGGCCTGAGTGAGCCAGTCTTAAAATCTGTCTTTTATTTCTCTTTTGTGTTATTGTTGGTGGGAGATTTATTTCTATCCTTTTTTTTGTTATTTTATATAGGCTCTTGTTACTCTTTTGTGTTTTTCATTTCCAGCCTCAGGTCAATTTAAGTCTTGTGGCTCTGAATCCTTCTTGCTTCAAATGTAAGTGTTCACCTCTACCTCTGTCCTGAAACTGTAATTACATCACACAAATTGTGTAGTAATGTGACCTACACTGGTTAGAGACAGATTTGCTCACTGTCCTTAATTTTATTGTAACACTACCAAATTAATTTGGTGTTCTTCTAGTCGCTTGCAACTTTTTTCCCTCTGATTTGTTTAGTTGTAGAAATTTACCATCAGAGTCCAAAACTGTCTGCTACGCTTTACATTTCCATCAGTCATTTGTCTGGTTTTCCTTCTAAACTTGCATGCCTGTTGATTTGTGTAAGGCGTCTCATTTCATTAATATTTGCATCCATTCTTTCAATCTCGTAACTTTTACTTTTTATTGAATAATACAAATTCTTTAAGGGATGCTATAAATTGTTGCCTGAATGATGCATTGAGAGCCGATTCCTAAAGTGAAGCTGGTGGTCTGTTTTGGAGCTGTATTTGATGCAAGAACCTCTATCTTCAGTGGGTTTTGGAATTAGCCTACCTGAACTTGTTGCAGTGCTGTATAGGCACCCAGCAGGTCAAAGCAGCATACCTCTCAACTCCACCACATAATGAAGCATTCAGTCTCTGTATATCCCTGCACCACACAGTGATGTGTCCTGTAGAGATTAAAAAATAATAATAAACAGGTTTCTGTGTTCTGTGTAATAGTGGATTATCCAATTCTTGTCCAGGTCTCAGATGTGCTATAGCCATGCTAAATTTTCACCCAACCTAATTAACCACGCTTTCCTCCTTCTTTGGAAGCATCATCAGCTGGGAGCAAACCTACACAGAGATCTTGTGTTGGTTTTGCACAAGTGTAAGATGATAGGTATTTGTGCATGTGCTGAGCTTTTGGGATATGAGTACTCCCACTGAAGCCAGTGGAACTGTTCATGTGTTTAACTTTAAACATGTTTGAAAGATCAGATCCCTGGTGGCCAATTCAGTTCCTGAAGAACAAGCAGAAATAAAATCCAGCCTCCACAGCGGAGTTGCATGACTAGCTGAAAAAAAGAGAAGAAATAAATGCATATTTTTGTCAGTAAAGTAGGAAGGTTTTTATGCTGTCATTGTGCAGATCAGATTTATGAGTAGTTTTAAATATTAAGTTAATTTACACAATAATTGCAGACTTATTGGCAGAAATATCAAACAAAGTTACAAGTCCTGAAAGAAAATTCTCAACCATCTGGTCTAATTTCTCTCTCTTTTTCAACTCACTTCTGTCTTTGGAAGTACTCAGGAGACTAAGAAAAAACGCCCCAGAATGCATCTAAGGCATTTTCATTTTTCACAAGAGACAAAACAAGTTTGTTTCCGGAAGTGGATTTTCTTGCAGCTAATTCCTTTTTGTTTGGTAAATTTTGACAGTGCTCTAGATGCGCTTCTTGGTGTCAAATGCTGGTTTTTTGTTGTTTGGGTTTTGTGCGTGTTTGTTTGGTTTTGTTGTTTTGTTTTGTTTTGTTTTTTTCTGGTACCATTTGTTTGTAATACCCAGTCCGGTTTCTATTGTGAATGTGGCACCCATCAGAATTCATTCATTCCATGAATTTGCTTGTAAAATGCTTCTGGTTTGTCACAAGAAGTGTGTGTGTGTATATGAAGATCTCATGCAAACAGTTGCATCTGTTCAATGTTATAGAACAGGTCTGTTTCAACAGCAGTGGTATAGCTTTTCATAAGCTACCAATTATACAGATTTGCAAGAGAAGCATAATATGTTATCACCTTAATAAGTGAGCTGGTTCCCTTCTTAGATTTCCTAAAACTTATAATTTATTTATTTATTTTGATTCTAAAAATATGCAGGATGCAAAATTTTATACCACAATTTAAATAGTATTGGACATGTTATACCAACCCTCCATTGAAAAAATATTTATTATTTGTCATTCCTCCCTAAACTATAGCAGTTGCTATACATAAAATGCATGAATGTCTTAACGTTTTAGTGCTAACATTTCTTTGCTTTTTGATGACAGCATGGTGCCATGCAACGCACAACATACCATAAAACATCTCCGATGTTAAAACTAATATTTTTCTAATCACCTGCCATATAGAGAATGTCTTGATGATGGCTCAATAAATATAACTCATGATTTATATGACCTTAATTTCCTTAACTGGAAGCATTATAGTTTGTACATCTGTCTCATCTGACCATAAAGAGCAAGTGCACAAAATGCCAACATCTTAGCTCAAGGGTAACATGGAAATTAATTGTTCCAGTTACTGACCTGTTAGAGTATGCGTATCATTGCATGCCTTGTCTTGCTATCTTTGTATTAATGTATTTATAAATTATGTATAATGTATATGGATTCATAGTTATCTCTTGAGGATAACAAAACAATTACGTATATTGATATATCCAACATATATCTGACACTGTGAAGTACTTTTGTTCTATGCTGCAAGGTTTTTCAAACGTTGTAGTCAGGGAAAATGTTCTCTGATTCCATGATAAAACACATTCCCTTGATGTGTTTTGATCTATGAAGACTGAGTGTGTGGATTCCATGTTTCTCTCACAGCAAGTGCCACAGTCAAAATACCAAGTTCACAAGTAAATTAGGTTTGGTTTTGTTGTGTTGGTTTGGTTTGGTTTTTTCCCTACTTGTTGGTTTTACAATCTGCATGGACTAAAATTCTGCATCAGGGACCATTCTGTATCATCCCCTGTCAGGGACCATTTCTATGCTACAATGGATGGCAGAGGAGATTTTAGACCAAATAAAAGCATGACTGTCTCAATACCCATCTGCTCTATAGTTTTCAGGAAATAGTATGTAATAAATCAGAGAAGCAACAGATCTGAACATAGTGAGCCACAAGAAATGCATATAAGGCTTTTCTAATTCATACTTACCCATGTTTTCTCCATCTCTGTGCTAATCCGAGAAACAACAAAATTGAAAACCTATTTCTGTGGTCATATAATGGTACTGAGCAATCTTGCAGTGGAGGGCAAGGCAAAATATAGCCCTGTGAGCTGGTTTCATGGGACTCAAAACCAGTACAGTTCTGAAAAAGTGTTTTTGTCTTAGCAGAGCAAGTAAAAATGTTTTGACACTCCCAAATGAAATCCTAAAGGGTATTCCAAAGTACTCCCATTTGGTTTGGGTGTATTTCATATGCTGTACTACCTTTCCCTAGAAACAAAAATCCTATTTACTGTTTTCGTTTGGTTAGGCTTTTTTTTTTTTACTAGTTTACCTTTACTATGGAAAATATTCAGTTTGATGAAAATAGTGATTATAATTTATTGATGTGACTTTATCAAGATAAATTGCTCCTCCCCTTAAATATC
Organism: Merops nubicus; assembly: GCF_000691845.1. Classification (NCBI taxonomy): domain Eukaryota; kingdom Metazoa; phylum Chordata; class Aves; order Coraciiformes; family Meropidae; genus Merops; species Merops nubicus. Next base: position 6,388 of record NW_008607403.1, on the reverse strand, counting down.
TTAATCATTTAAGCTGAAACCTTTGCAGTAACTTTGACTGAAAGTCCAGCGTGTGATGTATTCAGTGAAAATTTTGATTTCCACATCTTATCTGCTGCATCAGGAAATAAAGTACTCTGAATCCTCCGTGTGAAAAGATGAAGCTTTTAAAAAGCAAACAAACAAAAAAATACAATCCAAAACAAACAAAAAAAACCCTACAATAGTGACGGAAGTTCATTTTGCATTGTATTTATTTCTATCTTGTTTGATTTTTTTTCACTAGAAAAAAGTGCTGGTTATACACACTTGAGGAATACTGTGAAATACATACCACGGTTTGTAAGCTTTTGTAGTTTTCATTCAGGATCTAAGAACTGATGAAAACTTTTCCCAGCACCTCCCTGCCCTCCCCCCCCCCAATGGTTAGTTGGGCTCCAGTGCCAAGGAGCAGACTGACAGGCAGAGTGAGTCAGTACTCTGACTCACTAGCCATTCAATAGGAGAACCTCAACTAAATGACTTTTCAAGTTCCTACAAACTGCTTTGATTCTGGTTTTATGATTATTCCTTTCTACATTCTCTTGAATATTAGAGGGGAAAAAAGAAGAAAAAAGATTTTTTTTTTTTTTTCAAATGGCAGAGTGAGTCAGTACTCTGACTCACTAGCCATTCAATAGGAGAACCTCAACTAAATGACTTTTCAAGTTCCTACAAACTGCTTTGATTCTGGTTTTATGATTATTCCTTTCTACATTCTCTTGAATATTAGAGGGGGAAAAAAGAACAGATTTTTTTTTTTTTCAAATGGCGGGTTGTAAAACTCATTTGTGCCTTTATTTCTTAACAGATACTGTAGTGGAAGCCACATTTATTCAGATACTGATATTAAACTAGAGTATAATAAAAGACAGGTAGATAATCTTTTCTTCTTTTCAATTTCATTTCTGTTCTAGTTTATCCATATTTTACTTGTCTCTATATTTTTATTCCCTGTCTCCTGCCTGGTTCTTTCCCCCTGTGTATCACAGATGACCTACCATCAGCAATGGTGCTTTCGTAAATCACTGCAGCTCAGCAGACCTAGTCCTGACACAGGTGATGTCAAAGCATTCATACTAACAGACTGAACTGAAGTTTAATTCCACCACCATATATATCAAAATAATTTACTGACTGGATTGAATGTATATGAAGTATGATTTGATTGCTTAGAGTCTGATTAGCAAGAGAGGCTAGAAAACGTGACGCCTATCTTCGTAGAAGGGTCAGAAAGAGGACCCAGGGAACTACAGACCTATCAGTCTGACCTTGCTGCTGGGGAAAATCACCGAGCAGATCACCTTGAGTGACACGTAAAGGACACCCAGGTGATCAGGCCCAGCCAGCATGGGTTTATGAAAGGCAAGTCCTGCTTGACTTAACTCGATCTCCTTCTATGACAAGGTGACCTGCATAGCAAATGAGAGAGAGGCTGTGGTTGTTGTCTACTTGGACTTCAGTAAGGTCTTTGACACTGTTTATCAAAGCATTTTCCTAGAGAAACTAGTTTCTCATGGTTTGGATGTGCATACTCTTTGCTGGATAAAAAAATGACTAGAAGGTCAGGCCCAGAGAGTGGTGGTGAAAGGATTTAAATGCAGTTTGGGGCCGGTCACAAGTGGCGTTCCCCTAGGGCTCAGTACTGGACCCAGTTCTCTTCAATATCTTTATCAATGATCTGAACAAGGGGATTTAGAGCACCCTCAGTAAGTTTACAGACCACAGCAAGTGAGATGGAGGGTGTGTTGATCTTCTTGAAGGTAGGAAGACTCTACATAGGGATCTGGACAGGCTGGGCCGTTGAGCTGAGGTCAACTGTATGAGGTTCAACAAGGCCAAGTGCCAGGTCCTGCGCTTGGGTCACAACAATCCCAGGCAATGCTACAGGCTTGGAGAAGAGTGACTGGAAAGTTGCCCATCGGAAAAGGACCTGGAGATGACCATTGACAGCTGGCTGACAATGAGCCAGCAGCATGCCCATGTCACCAAGATGACCAACAACATCCTGGCTTGCCTCAGAAATAGCTTGGCCAGCAAGACCTGGGGAGCGATTGTCCCTTGCACTTGGCACTGGTGAGGCTCCACCTCCAATACTGGGTTTGGGTTTGGGCCCTTCACTGCAAGGACATTGAGGTGCTTGAGTGTGTCCAAAGAAGGTTAGCAAAGCTGGTGAAAGGCCTAGAGCACAGGTGTTATGAGGAGGGCTGAGGGAACATGGTTTGTTTAGCATGGAGAAAAGGAGGCTCAGGAGTGACCTTGTTGCTCTCTACAGCTGCCTGAAAGGAGGCTGTAGAGAGGTGTGAGGGTCAATCTCTTTTCCTAAATAATAATTGGTAGGATGAGAGGAAATAGCCTCAAGTTGTGCCAGGGGATGTTTAGGTCAAATATCAGGAAAAGTCTCTTCACTGAAAGGATTTTTAAGATCTGGAACAGGCTGCCCAGGGAAGGGATTAAGTCACCATCCCTGGAGGTATTTAAAAGACATGTAGATATGGCGCTTAGCAACATGGTTTAGTGGTGGACTTGGTAGTGCTGGGTGATGATCTTAAGGGTCTTTTCCAAGCTAAATGATTCTATGATTCTAACATTAGATCTGTACAGCTTCACAACCACTGTAAAATAATTTCCAACGATGAAGTAAGGCAGAACAGAGAAATCATCTGGTTTATTCCTTCCATGCACATGACTGAATGGTTTTCTTTGGTGGAGTTTGTTGAGCCAGACCATAATTCACACTTCAAAGTCTGGTTCTCTTTGGTGTTCTCCCATTTGTAGTGCTGGCTGCCCTGGTAGTACCAGCCCACTCTCCCTGCATGGGCCAGTTTCTTGGACAGAATAGCATGGTGTCTGTTGTCTAGAATCCATATGCGCATTAAAGGTATGCTGACAATGAAATACCCTTTTCTGAGATAAACTTATTCCCTTTTAAGAGCATACTACTCCTTTGAGAGTGTTCTTTTTCCTATTAGGGTGGTTTGATTATGGTGGCCCTAATCCCTCACTGTCAAATGAGATGTTTTCATTCAAATCCTTTAAGGTATTAAAGTTTCCAAATTTCATCTGCAGACTTGCAATTGTCCTCTTTTACAAAAACTAGAAAGACATGTTTAGGGAAAAGGACTGTAGGTTTTTTTTGGTTTCTTCCCCCCACCCCCCCGTCTTTCTAAGAAATATTTAAACACTTTCTAGAACAGAAAGGGAACTTCATCCTACAGAGTGTTGAAGTATCTCCCCAGCTCTTGCTTTGGGCTTCACACCAGTACTTGCTAACGACAGCAGGCTGACTAGTCTTTCCAAGCACGTGCACTTGGAAAAATGAAGGTCTCATTTTGGTGCAATCCATTGGCGAAGTCAGTCATGCCAGAACAAATTCTGTCCAGAATTTTGGTAGGCAAAACAGGCATGAGGTGAAGGGGGTTTTAATTCTTTAATTTTTTTTTTTTCCTATTTTAATCATTATATTTAATGGAATTACCACCTCATTTGTATTCCCAGAAAGAGTGATGTTTACTGCTGCTCTCCATCTCAGTAAGGAAAAATAATCCTGGTTTAAATCAAACACTTGTTTATATGATCTAATAGAAAACACCAGGCTGTATATCAAATTCAAATGGAAAACAGATGTATTAAATTGACAGTAAGAATAAATTTGTCACAGCTATAAATGCTTATTGAGATATATGTTTATATACATACGTGTGTATATAAATAATTTCTTCTTTTTTAGGGGAGTTGGAGGAGAGGACAAGAAACGAACATTGCTTTAGAGAGCATCCCTAAAGAGCTGTAGTGTAGTTGCTTCAGTTTTATAATGATCTGTTCAGAGAGTATGAAAACAGACTAGGCACATCAGAAATTTTAATTTAAGAGTTTGAAGATTTAATTTCAGGGTTGCAGATTTTTGTTTTAGTTTAAGTAGTCTAAAATGTGTTTTGCAAGATTTCTTAAACTACAGAAAATGTGCTAAGCCCAACGTATGTGGGAAAAGGTTACCTAAACTGATACAAGACATTCCAGTTTAGAAAAGGAACATCTCTACAGTGCTTCATACCCAACTGTCAGCTAGCCACTTTTTTACTTTAGTTTGTGGCTAAAAACTTGTGATGGGTACACTTATCCTCATTTCCACACACACCTTTCCATCATAAATACACTCTTAAAAACATTTCTTAAATCCTTTATGCACATTTAAATTTAACTCAGATTAGACCAGTCTGAAGCATGAATACATCCTTTCCCATCTTGCATTAAGTTCCAGCTCAGCCTTTTAGTATCAGCAGGTTTCATTTGGCTGTACACTATTGACTGTGCAATTGGATATTGTCACATTTAGAAAAGCTGGGGCACACTACCTTTCTTCCACTCCTGCAAAAATTCTGATAGCTTCTTTTTGGTTTGTCTTGCCTTGAATTTTTTCTGACCTTTTCATAGCCCTTCTGTCGTGAGCAGGTTGACAAAAGGTTTTAAAATCTGTTTTGTGCACCATGGTCTCAGGTGATAGAGGATGTGTGAATTGTGCCTCCCGTGTCTGAGACCTCACAGCCCAGAGAGCTGGAGGACTCCTCGATTGACAGGTGAAGTTTCCTGATATGGGGCTTTTTGCCAGGGGAACTCCTCAGCAGCATCTGACCCTTAGAAGCGCTCCTGCACTCATGGTTCCTCAGCCACAAATCTAGCTAGTCCTGCTGCAGTGACAGTAAAGAGGGCTTAAGGAACTATTAGGAAAGAGAAGTAGAGAATGCTTATATGAAGAAGTGGGAGAAATCTCTGTGATTTCACTCCAATCACCTAAATCACTTCACATCCACATTATTCTGGGGAAGGCTTTTGCTGACTTTTAACTTTCAAGACTTGTATCTGCTTTAAAGAGCTGCTGTTTCTTCTCCACTCCAGTGCAGGATAGGGCCAGGGTCTTTCTCTGACCTTTCAACTCAGGATATCTGAAATGCATCTTGCCAGCAGAGCTGAACTAAGATACTGCAGAGTTATCTAATTTTCTACACTTAATTATCACTGATGTTTTTAGAAGGGAATCGTGATACTTTTCAGAAAGATGCAACATTTGAGAGAATAAAGTTGATCAGAAGGCAAGAAATAAATGTGAAGCAGGGTAGATGTGTCGGTGTGTCAAATGTAAATATGATTATTTGCTTTGCTTCCCTGTTTTGAGAGGTGACTGATGAGATGTGATGGCCAAATTTTTGATAGTCTTACTGATTCTCCATACAACATCATAATTGGGAGCTGAAAGACTGTTCTCATTTCTATTTATTTTGCGTTCTCTCTGTATTTAATCGACATAAGTGCTGAGTGTTCCAGGGAGCTAGTGATGATCAAGCTTTTAATAGTTGCATACTGGTCTTTGTTCTAATACATATCAAAGGTATCTTTTCCTTATTTTGTGAAATTTCCTGATGGGGAAACAGAAAGAGTGAACCACCTTCCCCCACACACACTCTCCTTTTTTCTTCCCTGGCTCAACTTTGCTCTTTTACTCCCTTCACATCTACCTTCCCGTGCCCAGTAGCACAGCAAGGTGAGGAATGAGAGCTGCAGTCAGTTTAAAACAGATCCTCTCTGCCACTCCTACTGCTTCACACTTTCCCTTTGCACCACTGTTGGTCCTCTCCACAGGCAGCCACTCCTTCATTAAATACCTACCTGCTTTGGAGTGAGGTCCTCTGTGAGCTGCAGTGTTGAGCATCTGCTCTGGTAGTCCCCTCCACGCTCTGTGAGCTGCAGTGTTGAGCATCTGGTAGTCCCCTCCACAGTCTGCAAGGAAATAACCTGCTCCACCATGGTCTTCTCCACAGATTGCAGGGGAATCTGTGCTCCAGCATCTGTAGCATCTCCTCACCCTTCTCCTTCACTAACCTTGGTGTTTGCAGGGCTGTTTCAGACTTCCCCCTCGTACCTGCCCTTACTTCACTCTACTGTGCTGCCCTTTCTTAAATACATTTTCCCAGAGGTGCCACTTGGCAGAGGGGTTCAGCTGTGCCCTGAGGTGGGTTTGTTGGAGGTGTCTGGAACTAGATGTGCCCAGCATGAGGCATCTTCAGTCCCTTCTCACAGAGGCCACCTCTACACCCCCAAAGTAGCAAGACATTGCCACTTAGAACGAAGTAAACCAGTGGTAAAGCACTCCAAGATATACATTAGTCAGCTATTGATTTTTCACCCTCTACCACTCATAGTGGGCTTATAGAGTAAAAACTGTCAGTCATGGATGGGCTTGTATGTCTGTCATATGTGCCATAACTTAATTTTCTTGATGCCTGTTTCATGATCTGGTGTTTTCCTACGATTTTATGGTCTAGCTTTCCCCTGCAACATAACCTTTTATGTGAAGGCATAGAATCATAGAATC
>NW_008607402.1:0-3382 GCF_000691845.1 Merops nubicus | reverse complement strand
TCACCTCCCGCAGGTCGTGCAGAAGGCAAAACCCTTCGCCAGATTGCTTGGGTATTACAAAAACTGGGGTGTTCCATGGGCTGGTGGAAGGTTCTATGTGACCTCGTCCGAGTTCACGATTAATTAGCTCAAGAAGAGCATCCATTCGAGGCTTTGACAGGGGCCACTGCTCGACCCACACTGGATCAGAGGATTTCCACGTCAGCCTGATCAGTGGCAGTGGGAGTGTGGCAGTGGCCCTTAGGGTAAATTTGTCACCCTGGCTTTTAGCAGTGCTAGAGCATCCCTTCCCAGCAGGGGTGGGACCCCTGACATGACATATGGATGTAGGGCAATAGTTTTCTCCAGACCTCTTTCAGTGTGAAGCGTGATCGCTACCAATCGGGCACTCTTTAGAGCTCGACTATTAGCTGTCACTAGAGGGGGGCGTTCCCTAACTTTCCGTACAGCGCGATATCTTCCGAACGCCAGACCCTAACTGCAACAGTGGATGCTCTTCACAGAGCTTCCTGGTTGGGGAAGGACCTCCTGACTTTCCCTGGAGCTGGGCCCGGGTCAGCTTGGACTTTTCTAAATGTGCATCTCCAAATGTGACTCACTCAGGAGACTTGAAAGAAATTTACCTCTCAGGCAGACTAATCTGAAGAAGTCTCCTATTCTCCTTGCTCTCTAATAATCACAGTCTGAGTTAAGACATGAAGGAAATAATAAAAACACCTATAAAAACTGCAAGCAACATTAAATACTCCTGATTAGCACGTTTCCTATATTTTTGTGTTTTTTACTGCCAAAGCATTTTATGGTTTTGCTCATAGTATATGAAGTGTTTACTTTTTTTTTTTTTTCAGACTCTTTCACTTAGAAACTGAGTGTCTCTTTATTTCTGAATTATGTCAGAACACAGGTTTTTTATTTAACATTACTGTTTATGACATAATACATCCAAACCTATTTTTCCCTTTATGTTGACTCCTTCTGCTGTTCATATGCTTCTGCATGGAACTCTTCTGGTCTTTCCAGTCTTTAGAACTGAATTGTTTTGTTTTTTTTTTTTTTTACTTTGCTTTCATCATTCTTGTCACATCCTTTTTTAAGGCATACTTTTGTTATGGATAGTATCCTGGGAAAGGGATAGTCCATTCCATCATCATTCAAATTGTTGTAACATATTGCAATGTAACAGATTACCTTTTTTTGTGATTGTAGTAGCACATTAATGATGACCTCTGCTAATAAACCTGTGGGATAGTTAGTGGTTTGTTAATTTAGGTATGACTAACTTAGCTGCATTGTGCACAATGTCAATCATTTTATACATTTTTCCACGATGATGTTAGCCTGTATTATCTTTAAGATTTTTTTTTTTTCTGTTATGTGCTTCTTCATCCTGCTTTGTCCAATACCTATGAGAAAATATTTAGTTTCCTTTCCTGAGGAATCACAACTTCTAAAAATCTAAAGAAATTATGTTGGTTCAGATTTTTTATGAAACATTTTAGCATGTGACTGACAAAGGGGTTTTCTTTTCCCTTTTAAACTATGACAGTCTGGGAACTTCTATAGTGTGAAATTTCTCACTTCTTGTTATGTTTTTAATTATCCACTTCAAACAAGCTTCAAAAAATAGCAATCTCTAGTTCCATTTCTTTAAATATACAAGGCATTGCTTTTATCTCCTTTGTTTTAATGGAATAATGAATACTTTCATGGAAAAACTTGGGGGTTTGAAATTTTGGGGTTTCATACAGATTGGGAAGGAGCTCTGGTGAAAAGATGCACACTCCAGGGGGTCTGCAGCCAGATCCATTTATTGCAAAGTATTACAGCCTTTTATTGTAGACAATAGACAGCCCCCTGAACCCCATAGGTTAACAAACCTGTCCACACACCTAAGCTGAGCTACAGATTGGATAATAGTTATTGTCTATGCTCTGTCCACGTGCTCTGTCAGCCTTTACATAACTCAGAGGTGGTGTAGTTACCCTCGTCAGTGTTTAACATTCTTGTCCGGGTGAGCAACCAACAGAATTCATTAACTCTAAATATTTTGTCATTCAAAGTTACTTTATGGACCTTCTCAGGCCTACGAGAACCTTAGGCCGGTGCTGATTGTCCATGCTCAACAAAACATATCAACCCGCTCTGCAAGTCACGATTCCACACATACATCTTGTTTGCTACATGCATGAAGTTACAGGAAACTTTTTGTAGTATGTAGGGCTTTAGTAGCATCACGTTTTTACATATGAGAAAGCAGCAGGTTTCATAGTAATCATCCAAAAAGTCTGGAATGAAAATTAATGTAAAAAGTCATTTAACTTCTCAGTAATATTCTTGCCTTCCCTCACTGCTTTGTGAGGATCTAGAAGAGCTGTTAGTTCTATTGTGGTCATTGTCTTCCAGATATATTTTCATGGCTTTTGGATATTTGGTTCAAAACTCTTTCATTATTTTTCTTCAAAATCCATTTTTACCCTTCTAATTTCCCTCTCACTTTACTGCTGTTATGTCCTTGATTATTGGCTTTGCTAAGGTCAGTCTTCTTAGATTCAGAGGATTTGCATGGCTGAACCAACAACTTTCTAACTAGACTCTTTCTCTAGAGTTCTATTCCTTTTTGGTTTGCCACATGCTCCTGCAGAGTTAAGTGACAAAATTCTCAGACCTCACACACTAACAGTCAGTCAAACTAATGAAAAGTTTAAACTATTTGTCATACCTGTTAGTATGGAGGATCTTTTTTTTGACCAAACTCAGCTTAATTTCATACTATGCTGCCTAAATTAATGGCCATTATATTTAATGGGACTTTCACCATTTGCAGCAACTTGATGTTGTCAGCAAAGTTAGGCCAACTAAATGATGAACTCTTTCAAATAGCAAATATATTTTCAAGTATTTACCCAGCATTTGAAAGTGTTTACCCACCTGTTAACTCTAAAATATTTCTAGCATTTCAGGAAAATCTATCTACAGAATTGCTTCTTTTATGTTAAACAACTTTTTGTGTCTTATGAGGTATTTTCCTATACATCATGATTATCCATTGTTGTTAATAATCTTAAATATTGGTCCTACTTGATTTTTTAAAGGCAAAGGAGAAACTTCATTTTTTAAGGTCTTATTGCATTCAACACTATCTATCACTGCTAAGTTCACAAGAAATAAACGTGAGCAGAACAAATTAGCATTAAAAGTTTATATGGTTTCTCAGCTACAGACAACTGAGAAACTTAGAAGCTTAACTGAAAAAGGTATAAATGAGCTTCAGAAAAGATCTCTCTGCTGCCGAGAACAGAGCTTTTTGCCTCCATTTTCGAGGCTTTCTGAGGAGGACGGGGGCTCCCTGACGGGGGGAGCCGAGGCAGGGGGGAAGGGACTC
>NW_008607401.1:0-21299 GCF_000691845.1 Merops nubicus | reverse complement strand
GGAGGGGCCGGGGCTGCCTGCCGAGCCCGCTGCCCCCGCGGGTTCTCCCGCGGGCAGAAGTGCTGAGCTCCGGTGCGAGTCCGTCCTGGGAAACGCTGCGATTTTAAGTTCTTGAACGGCATTTTCCAGCAGTTGCGGTGCAAGCCCACACGGCCTTTCCTCCCCCTCGCAGCAGACCTGCGAGCGGTAGTTCCCACATGTCATTTTTAAGGGATAACCTGCTTTAGAGGATAGTCTTATCAAGTGTTTAAAGTGTAACTCGTTTTTCTGTGGTCATTCTCGGGCTAGTTCAGGATTATCCTGCTTAAGGGAAAACGGTGAGTAGGTTGGTTAATGTTTATTAAGGATATACGTGCAGTGCAAAAGTTGATTTAAAAAAGAGAAGCTCTAGATTAAAACTGCTCTATCACAAATTAAGATTTCCCAAGAGCTTTGCACTCTGTTGTGGTATTAGAATGTAGTAATGCTTAAATTCTAATGATCATTTAATAAATGAACGAGAACTGATGATCATTGAGAGTAAAATGTGCCAAGTGAGATACAGTTCAGTGTTTGTCTTTATTGATGTGAATTGTTGTCACTAACTGGTTTGTGTATGGGACGTTTCCAGCCAGGTTTGGAGATGGATTATATGACTCCTATATGAGGATAGATCAGATTAGGTACCAAGAGTCTACAAATGAAGATCACAGCCCCTCGGGACTTCCTTCCCTTGGAAGATCTAACGTGAGTATTTTAAAGTTGTCTGGGTCTTCACTGAGTTGTGTTGAGAACTATCAAGGAGTTTGGTATCTCCCTAATGAGCTTAAATTTTAAAAGTGGGATGTTTCAGCTTTGTAGCAGCTTCTTAACATTATTGCTTTTACTAAGCATCATGCTGTGGTACTGTATTTAGCACAGAACTCACTAGGCAGCCTCAGAGATCCCATCATGCTATCCTCAGCTCATGTTTTAATCAGGAAAGTTATTTTACAGCAGGTTGAAGTGTGCTGCCATGTCACCCTGCGTGTTGATAAGTGTGTACATCCACACACGCTCTGCTTTACCTCAGGCACGTTTCCATTTTCCTTTCCCTCATGAAAATTCCAAGAGATAAGTACTTAGGAGCAGCAGAAGGCTCAGCGTGGGTTTGCATGGCTGCCAAACATCTTGCAAAAGTATCTTTCCCTGAAAACTTTGGCATTATCTGTCACTTTGTTTGTTAGCAGAATAGCTTTTTATGGACTGAAGGTGTTAATGTGCTTCTTCTTAAAGTGCTGTGTTTCCTCAGCAGATGTGGAGTTAGATCTGTCCTTAAATTAGTTCAACTGAGCACTTTAGCTGTACAGTGGTCTGACCTTGCTATGGTTTTTAAATGTGTTTTGGCTCTTGTTGAATTCTAGCAGAAGTAAAGGAGATTGAGCTTTAAAAAAACTCCACTCTCTAAAATGTGAAAATAGACATTTCACAGTTAGATGTGTTTGAAAATCATCACCTGTGGGAATTTATTGTAAGAGCTATTAGTAATTAAAGTGGTCTGTGCTGTTCACTGGGCAAACAGTAGAGTGGGTTTGTGTTTTCCCTTTCTGTTAATACTGAGGGAGAGCAGAAGAAACGTAGAGATTTGTTGAGTAGTAGAGTTTGAAGAGTAGTGGGCTGAAGGTTTGTTTTCAAGGACACAGGAACTTTTAAACTGTGGTGTTTAAGTGTTAGTAGAACTTCAGTCATTCATAACTAAACAGAAATCAGAATGGAACCATCCACTTAAACACAATTCTGTGAATATTCAGTTTCACAATGTATCTTGTTCTTCATCTGTATTTTCAAACCTGTGAACTTGTTCAGGCAAAGTTAAGGACTATAAAATGCCCAGTTTTGCTGTCATGACACATCAAAAAGTCCAACCTCAATGATACCTGGCAAGCAGGAACTGAGATGAAGCATGTGAGGATGAAAATCATGATGCTCAACTGTAATGGGAAGGTGTCTAGGATTAAGTGATACTTGGGTTCCTTGCAAGGTTTTTATACTGCAGTGTAGTGTTACATGAGAATTGAAGAGTTCTGATGTCTGTAGCTGTCCCTTGTTTTTATTTTAGCTTTGAGAATCATGGGTTTAATTCAGTATTCAGAAAATTGGTATTGTCAGTCTCATTTTTTGGCTGCTAAGAGCACTTTATCAATAAAACAAAACCTGTGCAGCCTGTGAGTTGTGAAAGCAAGCTGCTGGTCGCCCAGGAGTCATCTGACTTCAAGCACAGCTCCTCTGAGTTCCAGTTAGGATGGATCTGTATTTGTGCCTCACTGTCATGTGGCAGATGATTTTGGTAGTCCCCTAGGAATGAAAACTACTCAATGGCTGTTGGGTTGGGTTTGAGATCCAAAGCCAGGGTTTCTTCATTAAGAAATAGCTCCAGGATGAATGGAATAACAAATTTCTTGTTTATTTAGGGATTCCAAGGTACAAATATCTGCTGCAAACAGCAGTGTTAGCAGAGTTGCAACTGCTCCTGCAGAGAGAGTGTTTAGTGTTGGTGCTGCTGGCCAGGCTTTCACACGCTGTCACGTTGCTGCAGCTGATGACATTCAGACTGAGCCAGTTCTTGGAAACCAAATACTTGAAAGAAATTTGTGTAGTGCAGCCCAGCAGCACGTTTTGAAGTCTTGGTGAGTTCCTGCAGCTCGAGCAGGCTGCTCCACAGAGCCCTGCTGACCCAAACCACCAGGGCCCTGTCCTGCAGCAGTGCAGCTGCCTGGCTGCAGGGGGGTGGTTGTGTCTGTTCTGGGACAAAGCCATAAAAAGCTGCTCCTGTTGTGTGTGTGATTGAAACCCGTGTAGGAATAATACTGAGTTTTGATTGAAAGGTTGAAAACAAGGCTTGGACTCAAGGAGGACAGGCTTGGTTTGGTTTGGTTGGTTTTGCCCCCCCTCTCTCCTGCCCCTCATGGGAAACCTCAGAAAACAAACAAGTGTGAACCTTGTTCTGGGCTTGTGTTCCCTGTTTTTTTGTAAACTTGCTGTTTGAGCCTGCTGGACTCCATTGCCTTCTAGCCAGGTCTGAAAATATGTTGTTCTTATCTCAGAGGTCCAGCCAGGCTCTGAGAAAAAGGCATTTATCCAAAGTTACCAGGGTTGGGCTTTGTTTTGTTATTTAAGCCTTTCTGGGAAGGTGTGTCTCTTACTGTATGCTGCATTTTTGGGTTGATAGGACACAGAGTAGTGGAACTTAGTGTGATATATCTGATGGCCCCTAGTCACTACTGATAAGGACTGACTTCTGCAGGAAATGCCCATTTTGGGGGGTTTGTGAGCATTTCAAGGCAGCACCAACAAACTGACTCTTAAAAGAGATGCACGTAGTTGGTTTTGGCCAGAACATTCACTTCCTGTATTTACTGGCTGTGCCAAGATGTTGGATTGTATTTAACTAAAAAGGAATTTGGTTTTACTGCTGTGGATCTGCAGGTTTATTTATATTTTTTTTGTTTGAGTCCTCTGTAGTTATTTTGGTTTTCAGGGATTCGGTTTGGTATGTGTCTCAAGTCTTTATTTTTAGATTAAAGGGCAAAATGGAAAACAGATGTTGCTCCTCTAGTCATGGCTTCTCCAGTGTTGCACAAGGCTGAGACAACACCTCTCTGCTGTCTGTCAGCATGGAGCATCAGTGAGTGGCAGAGGGGGATAACTTCTAGCAAAGAACGGAACCCCAGGGAGTTCAGCATTTATTAAACTACAAAAATGACAAGCCTGAAAAATTTCACAGTGCTTTTCTCACCTTCTACGCATTCATTTCAGATGTAAATATTTGAACAGATGGCAGTAAGAGGTTACAGACTACTGTCAACTAAGAGGTTCTCTGCAGTTCAGAGCTTCTAAGTCTGTCTTTAGATAGTTGCGTAGCTGTCATGATTTCAGGGGGAGTTGTGGATTTGATGGTGTTTTCCTCTTCAAAGAAAACACATCATTTAAAAAAAAAAATATATATATTTGTCTTGTCTTGTGCTGTCATCTCTCTGCTCCTCATCCAGCTTGGTCACACCAGCCCTGTGTTGCCTGCTGTGGTCTCTCTGCCTTCCCTTGGCCCACTTGTCTTTGGGATACCCCGAGGCTTGCGTGTCTCAGACAGGTGCAGGCTGCATCTGTCGTGGGCTGTGTTTGCTGCACCCACGTTCAGAGCTAAACTTAGCTGTTGCCCCTGCTGTTTGCTGACTACGTGCATGCTCACAGGGATAGGTGTTGTGTCCTTGTCTGAGCGCTGCCTCGGGTTTACCCTTTATGGGCTTCAAAGTACACTTGGTTTGTGCAAGTGCTCTTTTCAGGGAGTTGTGTTCTCTTTGTGTGCCCTTCCACCACTGTCCTTGGAGTCTGGGTTCAGTGTTTTATATTTGTTCCTAACAGAAATGCAAAATCTGTTGATGTTCCTCTTTTTATTTTACGTGGTGTTGATTTTATTCTTAGTCTGGGCTTTAAAAGATGAAGTAAAGCTTTTTTTAAAAAATTATTTTTTTCCCACCTGTAGGTTTCTAGCAACAAACTTGCCATCAAGGATCACCCTTTGGCTGGAAGTCAGGTCAAAGTGGAGCAATTATTTGAGGACTCTGGCAACAAAAGGAGTAGCACTCTTCAGTCTGCTGGAGTGACTGGTCCAGAAAGATCTCTTCCTCCCCTGACAAAAGATAAAAGTATAGAGAGCATAAGCACTTCTAAAGGCAGTGGTAGTTCCTCAAAAGCACATAAAGCCATTTCTCAAGCTCCAGAGCAAGCCATCAAACAGTACAAGCATCAGTTATCTGCTTATGAGCAACAAGAGATATTTAACTTCTCTGAAATTTACTTTGTGGGTCCAGCTGCGAAAAAGAGGCAGGGAGTAATCGGGGGTCCCAACAACGGGGGTTATGACGATGACCAGGGCAGCTACATTCACGTGCCCCATGACCACCTTGCCTACCGCTATGAAGTGCTCAAAATCATTGGCAAGGGCAGTTTTGGGCAAGTTGCTAAAGTCTACGACCACAAACTCCACCAACACTTGGCCTTAAAGATGGTTCGCAATGAGAAGAGGTTCCACCGCCAAGCCGCGGAAGAAATCCGGATCCTGGAGCACCTGAAGAAGCAGGATAAAACAGGCAGTATGAATGTTATTCACATGCTGGAAAGCTTCACCTTTCGGAACCACATCTGTATGACCTTTGAACTCTTGAGTATGAACCTGTACGAGCTGATTAAAAGAAATAAGTTTCAGGGCTTCAGTATCCAACTGGTACGCAAGTTTGCTCACTCTATACTGCAGTGTTTGGACGCCCTTTATAGAAACAAAATCATACACTGTGACTTGAAGCCAGAAAATATCCTGCTAAAACAGCAAGGGAGGAGTGGAATCAAGGTGATAGATTTTGGGTCCAGCTGTTTTGAGCACCAAAGAGTCTACACGTATATTCAGTCTCGCTTTTATCGGGCGCCGGAGGTAATTCTGGGAAGCCGCTATGGGATGCCCATAGACATGTGGAGCTTTGGCTGTATTCTGGTGGAGCTATTGACTGGATACCCTCTTTTTCCTGGAGAGGATGAGGGAGACCAACTGGCTTGCATGATGGAGCTTCTAGGGATGCCACCTCAGAAGCTCTTGGATCAATCCAAGCGAGCCAAGAACTTCATCAACTCTAAGGGTCACCCTCGCTACTGCACTGTCACTACACATGCAGATGGAAGAGTGACCCTCAATGGGAGCCGGTCACGCCGGGGCAAACTTCGGGGTGCTCCAGGGAACAAAGACTGGGGGACAGCACTGAAGGGCTGCGACGACCCCCTCTTCATAGAGTTCTTGAAGGAGTGTCTCAGCTGGGACCCTTCCGCCCGCATGACTCCCAGTCAAGCTTTGAGGCACCCTTGGATTTGTAAACGAACTCCCAAACCACCCAGCACTGATAAAGCCTCCACTAAACGGATTTCTAGCTACACAAGTTCCTTCCCAGGGATAGGCTCCAAGCTGCCTCCTGTGGTGGGGGTGGCCAGCAAGCTGCGGGCGAACCTCACCTCCGACTCGGGCGGCGCCATCCCGCTCTGCACTGTGCTGCCCAAACTGGTCAGCTAACAGAGAACCAGGGCTTTGGGACATACCTGTGTTTTAATTGCTTGTTAATAACGTGTAAGGAAGTTAAATGTGGAGGTTTTTAACGGATTTACTTCTTATTAGAGGCGAAATCTTGAATGCAAAATGTCCAGCCAGAACGTACACGTTTAAAGGGCTAATTTTGATCCTGTCTCATTCGCCCTGTGGGGCACCACTGGGCAGCTCAGCTTGGCTGCTGAGGGAAGTGACAGGCTGGCAGATGTACTAGTTAATAATATTGTTCTAGAAATCCAACTTTCTTACCAGGATGGTCTAACAGATTCTTTTACATAAGACAGCAAGGGGAATTGATTTTAAACACGTATTTTCAGTTAATTTCCAACTGAATTTTTATTCTGAGGAGAGTTTTTACATCTGTTGTGAAAAGCACAAAGGTGTTAATATAATGCATTAGGAACTTACTTGCAAATTCCTAACTTATGTTGGAAGAAATCTTATTTCTCTCTGCTGTTTTTCCCTTATCTGTTCTGACTGAGACTTTAAAATACCACGGGATATAGACACCGAAGGGATTTGGTGTGGGAATGTTATCCCCTGAGTTTGGTGGTTTGTTTCTAAAGGAGCATAGAAATGCCCTGGAACACAGGAGATAATGGAATCAAACAATGTGCTTCTGTGCACTTGTTCTTTCCCTTAAAAGTCAATGGAAAGATGGGAATTCAAGATCAGGACTGACCCATCACAAGTCCAGGACAGTTTGTTCAAGGCAAACGAATCAGTTTTAGGAGCTCAAATTTACATCATCAGTTCTGCCAGGGGGGTGTGTGTTTGTTTTCCTGTGTTGTTCCAAAACCAAAAACACTGAACTTTAAAAAGCTGGTTTATACACGTGTGAGATTCTCAACATTTTAAAAATTCCTTTTCTTTTTTTTTTTTTGTTGTAGAGTGAATTCCAAAGAATTAGATGGAGCTCTTTTATTAAAAAGCAAACATGCCACCCCTATCAGACAAGTACAAGGTATTAAGGTCTAGGACTGTAAGTAGAAAATGATTTGAAGCATGCTCTGAAATCTAAACATAATCTGTGAGGTATCAGGAAAGACTGACAAGGTGCTGAACTGGTGGATCCAAATGGGGCTGCGTTTATGGGAAGAATTGCTTATTTTTAATTGGATCCCTTCAGGACCTTGAGAGAGAAAGATGCCTACGTTTTCTCATTCTTGAGATACATGAGCTCGTATTTCCTCTCCCTTTGTCTTCCAAGAGCAGCAGGAGGTGGTGTGACCTGCAGTGACAACAGCACAACTCGTTTGGGTTGTTGTTTCTTGCAGCCACATGGCCCGAGTCCATTTCCAGAAACATCTGATCTCTTGCCAGGTGCCTGAACACAATTTTAAATGCAGTTTAGAGCTTTTATGAAGAGAAGGTTTTAAATGGAACAGGTTTCTCTGTAGCAGGTTTTTAATGTTAAAACAAGGCCACTCTCAGTATACAAAGGTGTTATCAGGAGGATTTTTAAGGTGAGGTGACCCCACTTTCCATACAAGACCCTCCCTCTGAGGAGATGGGGCTGTGTTTTCTCCTCTGCTCTGTTTAATCACAGCCCTGCTGAAGTGCTGGGTGGAGGCCTCTACAAAAAGTCAAAAAGACAGAGCCAAAGCTCCATACTTTCCAGGACTGTTGTTTGAACTGAGGGTTCTCATGTATGTAGCTTTTCTGAATTCTTTTGTTTTACAAGTGTAAATTCAATAAGCTTAGTGATGCTACTAAAATAACAGCCTAGCCTTTATCTGTGCAGTTCCAGGTCCTACCAGCGTGTATGGCATGTTCATGGTTCACTTCATCATCACACAGCACTGGGAGTTCTTGTTTTGCTGGGCTGAGGGAAGTCTTGTTTGACTGGAGAAGCAGGGAAGGGGATTTTGGGGGAAGTGGCAGAAGACACCGTTGATTTGTAGTAGACTCTAATGGATGTGGCACATTCTCAGAAGCCAGAAACATTCTTCTTCCTCCTCCACCCTTTACTCTATGCATTTTTGTACCAAATCTACCTGGTGAGTGAGGAGAAAGGAGCAATAGCTTGTTAGGAAAGGTGCATGGCAAAGCACTTTGTAGAGTGATGGTGTTATCTGGAGCCTGGCAGAAGACAGGAGGGTGTTGATGTGCTCAGAGCTGTGCAAGCAGGTCTTCTCTTAGAAACACAGAGCACTGTCTTGGCTCTAAACTGTTTTCACCTGTAAAATGTGAAATGTAGACTTCTCCTGTGACTTCTGAGGAGTGGTTGCTACGAGGCAACTTCTAATGTAACAGCCTCTGGTGCACATGTTGAAATCTCACTGCAGGCTGGTGCTGTGAGCCTGCAGATGAGGCTGTTAGCTGGCAAGAACTTTTTACCTGGAAAATGTGTTCAGTGTGACCTGACTGCACACGGTGCCTGTGATGAGTTGGGAGTGTTTAAGACTGGACCTTGCTTACCTGGCACTACTGTATTTGAAAATCAGGTGCATAGTTGGCTGTCTTGCTAGTCTGGGCTCTCATCTGTGTGGCCATAGTAGGTGAGAGGGAAAAGGAAACAGCCTCAGCAGATTCTCAGTGTATGGAAAAGGACTTTTTTTATAACCCAGGGAATACAGCTGGGAAAGCTTTGGTCTTGTTTGCAATTATTAAGCCCCATTTTGTCTATAAAATGTTTGCTTTCAGTGAATAGTGTGACCCAGTATTCCCAAGCTGGGAGAGCCCTCCAAGTGAGCTCATAAATCTCATACCTGGGAGAGAGCTGAGGAATTGTCCCTGCAAGCACTTGACTTGTTGAATTCCCTGTGAACTAGCACAGGAGTTGCCTAGAGCCACACGTGGAGAGCTGGGCCATGGGCTCCAGTGCTGGGAGGTGTCACTTACAAAGGGTGCTCACCGTGGCTGTCTTCACTGAGGTGTGGCTGTATCTCAAATTCACACTTTGTTTTTGGAAACCTAAACACTAGTCTGAGGTCTGAAATGGCCAGAAATCCATCACCTTCGTTAGCTGGGATACTGGCCAGAGTGTTAGGAGTGATATAAAACTAAACCTGGCTAAGCAGATGAACAGAACAGCTTTTATCTTTGTGGTAACTCTTTGCTTTGCAGGTTTCTCATCTGCCAGCACTGGTGAGGTTCCACTGGGACATCAGCCACGTTCTTCTGGGGGGGTGGCACAAAAGAAATGCAAATTACTGGGGTTTCCAGCAAAACAGACATGGCATTCATAAAAATCACCTGAACTTGTTCTAAAATGTTCCTTGTAATGTTCCCTCTGGTTTACTACACTGCTAGTCTGCCTTGTAAATAGCACACTCTGTTTGTTGTCTGCATTTTTGGCTGTTTGGTTTAGCAATAGTTTTATCTAAAGGCATGCCAAGGCACGAGCATCACAGCTGACAGGTACGTGGTGCTCTTACACCATTCATAAAAATCACCTGAACTTGTTCTAAAATGTTCCTTGTAATGTTCCCTCTGGTTTACTACACTGCTAGTCTGCCTTGTAAATAGCACACTCTGTTTGTTGTCTGCATTTTTGGCTGTTTGGTTTAGCAATAGTTTTATCTAAAGGCATGCCAAGGCACGAGCATCACAGCTGACAGGTACGTGGTGCTCTGACACTGGGGTCCAAATACAACCTGCCTGTCCAGGCTGCAGGGAGAAACGTCTTGTTCTTTGAACTCAGTGGGACAGTGAAGTGTTTTTCTTCCCCGTGGAACGTGGTACCAGAGCCACTCACCCAGGCGTTGAGTTCTTCAGAGATTTGATGTCACCCAGGCCAACTGCTGAACGTGAAGCTCCTCTCACAACAGTGACCTGGTTCTAGAGAGCTTTTGTGCACAGCAGATGCTCTTCACTGGAGCTTTTTATCCTTGCCATCCAGCTTGAGTCAGAACTCTAGTCATCCAGTGACCCAGGAATTCACAACAGCCTAACTGGAAAGCTTTAAGGTGACTTTTGTGGAAGAGTGAGTGTGTTGCTCAGTCTGACCCCACTGACAATCGTTGTGACCTGTTAGGACTTTGATGCAGCTGAAAACTTTTTAAGCAGCAATTTATCAGTAGAGGTTCTTTGCAATGATCATCCTCTTTTAAAACTACCTCCAAAATAAACCTAGGGTCCTTTTTAAAGGGATATTTGCTGCACACTACAGCTCTTCTTTTTTTTTTTTTCCTTGTTTAATACTAATAGCTGTTCTGGCTGTGAAACCTACACATGATGATCTCAGCAATGTCTTACTAATCCTGGCCATACAAGCGAAAGGCTGATTCTGCACCCAGAGATCTCTGCTGAAACGACTGATACAAATCCCCTGCCTGCCAAAGTTTAATACCCTTGTGGAAGTGGAGAGCCAAAATAATATGGAAAGATCTGCGGCCCTTCTCTGCAGTACCCAGCTGAGATCCACAACAAGCTGTGCTGAAAGACTTTGATGGAACCCCTGCAGCTCTGGCACGTGCTGAGCACTCGGAGCTGAGGGCATCTGCCCGCTCTGAAAATTGGACATCATGTTTTTATACTTTTATCACAGATACCACTTGATTATTTTTATTTTTTATTCCTTTGAGAAGGGTTTGGGGGGAAATTTCTACGCTTCAGACTTCCCACAGAGGAGCCCTTGTGTGTTCTGAGACTCCACTGAGAGCATTTTTTAACCGCCACCGTAAGATGTAAACCCCTTGGGTCATCAGAGCAGTCCTGGGTAGGTGAACACTGGCCCTGTGCTCGGTGGGTGCAGTGGCTTTGGTCCAGACACAGCTCTTGCAGAGGGGCTGGGGAGGTCAGAGAGTCTGGGTTGCTGGAGAACAACCCCTCTTCCCTATACATAGTACTGTGCCTTATTTTACCAGCCTACATTCGTCTCGGTGCAATCAAATTACTCTTCAGGGGCTCTTGTACACCACAGATGTTCACCCAAAACGTTGATGTCTGAAGGATTTACAGGTTAGCCTTTTATTATGAATATTGTGATGAGGTGTAACACGGTGGAGAATGCAGAGAACATGTAAGGTGCATGTGGATCTAACTCCGTGAAGGAACACTTTGGAAATAAGTCAGTCTCCAACTATGTATCTAAATGTAATGAACAGATATTTCCTCAAGTTGTATTTCGGTTCATTTTTAAAAGAAAATAAATACATAATTTTCTTTAGCAACAGTCTGTGCAAATTCCCAGAAGTCCTTGATTATTTTTTTTAAAGGTATTCATTATTTCCAAGTGTTGCAGCTCTGTGTACTGCCAGACACCACTTTCCGTGGCATCTAGAGATGAGCAGAGAATTTTCAGACTCTGGGAATAGATGATTCCAGCGTGTCTGGGCTAAACGTGATGAATGCTCTGATCTGACAAATGTTCTTCTCATTAAGGGGGCTGTAATTAGAACGTATCAAAGTTTTGCCATGACATCCTTCAGTTGTCACTTTCCGACTCAGCCCTACCAGAGAGCTTTTTAAAGCCCTGAATCCTTCTTATCCCTTGGCTGAAAGGAGAAATCCAGTAATAGCCACTTAAGGAAGATTTGCTTTTATTAGAAACCTATAAATGGGTAACCTACTGTACACAAGTGGATATTGGAATAGTTTGAAGATGAAATCATGCTGCAATGAAAGGGTCTCTGGCTGTGACCTGTGTGATTAAACGGTGCCTGTTAGGTGCAGAAAGTCTGCAGACAACACCCAGTGAATTTTTTTTCCATGTTTTAATAGGGGTGAATGGCAAATGAGTGATTAAAATAAGTTTACAGTCTGAAAGCAGTAACAGAATACGTCCACGCAGACATCTGAGTGTTCCTCGAATGTCTCTGTTCAGGGGGGGTGTGTTTACAGCCCTGCTCAGCCTGCCGTGGTGACTGCATTTCATGGGGCACTCTCGGAGGGGTTTGTTCAGCAGTGGCATTTCCTCAGGCACAGCACCTCCTTTGGAGGAAAAATCAGCTTCTCCTGCCACGCTGGAATGCCTGTTGATCTGTTCTGTCACAGATTCTGCCCCTTCCAGCTGCACAGTGTGCAGTGAGGTGCTGTTTAATGCCAGCTGAGCAACTGGGGAATCCCATCCCAAAGCACTATTCCCCTAAATTTGTCTAAATGATGCTGAGGGATGTCAGTATGAACTCCACATCTCTGCACAAGGGGTCAGTTGCTGCTCATGTGGTATATTCCATCCATTATTAATTACTGCTGTTTATTAACTAATGTGTTTTCTTGAAGGAAAAATTAATCGGGAGATTCTTGAATCATTTTGTCAGGCAGAAGAGATTTACTTCCACTTGGCCATATTCCTCTTGGGTTGCTGGGTTTAACTTCTCAGCCTCTGCAGTTCCCCAGGGCAGATCCATTCAGCACAAAGTGCTTTACAAAGCAGCCCCAGCACTCCAGCAAGTGACTTGTTGCTTAGCTCAGATTCGTCCAGTTTAATTTTTGCCTACTGACATTTTTAAGACACGGGCTGAGGGCTTCTCTTAAGCTGCCTGTCTGATTTATACTTGTAAGCCAAGACTTTGCAGTGGTGGCTAGATGGTTTGGAGCTTCAGATTTGGTTTTTCTGCTTGATGCCTTTAAAAGGGACCTGTTTTTTCTCACAATAAGGGACAGGAACTTTATAAGACCATTCCAAAGGGCCTCAGAATTATCAGACTGAAAACTTTGGACATATCTTCTAGTAACTGGTGGTCTACATGTCTAATGATGCCAGCAGTCCTCACGCTCACTGGGCTGGAACCAAGGGGAAGGATGTTTGAAGACTTTGCCTCCAGGAGGCTTGGCTGCTGCATGTCCAGTGATGAGGAGCCTGTTTGAGCTGCTGGGGCAGGTCTGGGTGCAGATCTCCTGAGTGCTCTGCTGACGACGGGCTGCCTGGGAGGCTCTGTAGGTAGCCCTAGAGTAAATCTCCTGCTGGAATGGGTGGTGGCAATAAAACACTGGTCTGAATGGGGAGCTGTAGGCTCTGCTTTCAATTCTGACACACACACGTTGTCCTTAGGGGTCTGGTCAGAGTGTGGCTCAAGGCTGTGTGGACCCGAGGGGTGAATTTTGCCCAGAATTAGGTTTTCTTTAAGCATCAGCTAGCACTAGCCTCTGGATGATTCATCTCATCCTTTCTATAAACCACGTCCTTTGTCGCACAGACGACGGATGAGTGGTGGGCAGCGTTGGGTTTGTTTTCTTCCCTCTTGTCAAATCAGCCTAATGGGCTTTTAAGAACACTTTTTGGGACAGCTGCACTCACAGATGCTCAGAAATATCTTTTCCTCTGAAGATTTTTCTCATCACATGAAGACACGTTCTTTGAACAAAGCCCGTGTGACGTGCACTGACTGTTTCTCTCTGGTACCATCTCTCCCCCGTGTTTATAAAGACAATAAACGTGCAGGGCTCCACTCGGTGCTGGTGCAGCCAGCAGGGGCTGACATCTGTGAGGTCTGAACTTATAAGGAGTCGAAGGAGGGTTTGGGATCCTGCTCTCAGAATAGCAGGGAGATGGGGTCATGGCACGAGCTCTCCCCTCCTGCGACGGGCGGGCAGGGAACGGTCCCGTCGGTGCTGCAGCCTGTTTGCTTTGTCTGCAGGGATGAAATACTTGCCTGAATTAAGTCTGCCCATTCTTAGCTGCTGAGAGGAGCTTTCTAAAGCTGACAGAGCGTCAGCCCCAGCCTCTGGCCAAGGAGTGGAGCCATGTAAGGGTTTGCACTCCTCCCAGTAGCTCAGAAACTCAGGAATTTGGCTTTCCAAGCAGAGGAGAGGAGAGAGCTCTTTTCCTGGGCAAGTGGGCTGCAGGTGGGAAGGCAGAGACCACGATTATAATAATTAAGTTTAATTAAGCATAGCTGAGAAAGGATTGAGAGAAATAAAGCACATGCCTGATTAGCCCACAGAATTTACTGTTGGAGGCTGTTGTAAAGACCAGTGATGATGTTTTTAAACCAGGATGAATTGAATATGAAGTTCTTCCCAATTTTAACTGCACTGTGAGAACAGCTCGGCTGCGCTGCCTTAGAGCAGGGTGCTGCTGAGCAAGGGGATCCCAGATGAGAAAACACAGCCAGTTCTTGCCCTGGGTGGTCCTTGGAAGTGCAAGAAGTCCTAAGTAAGAGGGAGCTGGGAGAGCAGAGCTCAGCACCCAGCTGGTGGCCTTCAAGAGCTCTGCAGTGGGCGGCCACAGGGAAGAAAATCTTGTAGGAAATGGAAAAAGAAGTGGAAAAATAGAATTGCCACCCTACCGTGCTCAGCAGGAGCCTCAGCAGCTCGTGCTGCTCGTTCTGGCGTGGGCAAAGGATGAGGAGGAGAGGACAAGAGAGGTATTTTACTCAACGCTGTCACAGGCTGACTGATAGTGCCCAAGGTCCTCGTTCATGTCCTGCACGCCCAGGGCTGTAAGGTGGTAAATCTCCCCAGCCTCTGTGTGTGCCCATCATCTGCCCTGGGTGACAGTAGCACCAGCACTGCTGATGGCAGGAGCTGCCAGTCTCTCCAGCAGGTGCTGATGATGGATGGTGTAAATGAAATTCTATTGGAAGTGTGGGCAGCCAGCTGTAAAGTCATCACACAGGAAAGGTCAGGCGAGTAATTTACACCAGAAGGTCTCTGCTCTCCAAGCCATAAGCACAGAATAAATATGTGCAAGCAAGCAGAGAGGGGTATTTTTTAATCTGAGGCTGAATCTCTGAGACATGAGCCGTATATCCCCTGCATATCCCCTTCACAATTCCCTTCATTGCTGTTGCCCTGTGTGGAGCTCAGGGAGTAACAAGTTTTTGGCAGAGTTTGGTCTTGATGCTGCCAGCTCTTGTCTGACACGGGATAGGAAGGGGCTGGAGATGGGCAGCCCCAGGGCTTGTGCAGCTCCTCAGCCACTGCCTGTGGGCTTGGGCTTCCAAAGGTGCCTGAAGGAATGTGCTGTACACCTTCTGCTCTGTGCTGATAGGATTTAGGTGCTTAATTCCTTCTTCAGGTGTAGATAAATGTGGAAATAACAGAGGTGGGTTTAGAGGTTTCTGCCTCTTTGCTGGGGGTGCCCTGCAGCGCTGTGCAGCCTCCAGATGGGACCCTGGGCACTGGGGAGGGGGAACCACATTTTCCAGCACTTTCCAGGTATTTATACCCCAGTGATCTTCAGAAATGCCCCTTCAATCTGGTCATTTCTAGGGGCACAGGGAGGACTGGGCTGGGCACATTTTGCAGCTCCCACTGGCCACTGAATTGCTGGGGAAGGTGGGAGCGTGTGTGTTTGGGGAAGTGCTGGTTATTTTGGGAGGTGCAAGAGGGGAGCAAACAGCCTGGCTTTCATTTTCCAGCCAGCTGGTGCTGATTCAGGATGTTTTTGCAGTGACAGTTGTGTGGAGCTGAGCCACCCAGGGCTTGGCTGCACGTTCTGTCTGCAGGTAGGTGTTTTACCTCCCTCGTCCTCCTGTTTCTCACTGCCTGGGACACTGGTGATGCTGCCAGGAGAAGGCAGCAGGAGAGGAGGAGAAAGCCAAGACCTCCAAGCTGGATTTTCTTCTTCCTTTCCCCAGTCTAGTGGGATCACATGCTTTGCTATAACTATTTCCAGAGCCCTCTTCAGCACTTGCAGGACGAAGCACGATCCCTTGACACATCCTCATGTGATGGGAAATGCACAGAAATGACACAAACCTTTATAAATATTCTTGATGATTCTTCTTCTCTTTTTTTTCCCCCTATTAAGCTAAAGCCATGCATCATTCACACTGTTAGGTGTGAGTACACACAGCGGGTAAATCAGCCTTTATGGAAAGCTTCTTGATGTTCTGGTCTCACTCCACAGCCCCTTCTATGGACTGGCAACGTTACAGAAAGGTGCTTTACTCTCCCACAGGGCCACAGCAAATGCAGCTTTGGGTGGACCCAATTTCAGGCACACTCCTCTCTTCCTTCCCATGTCTCCAACCTCCTTGATGCCGTTTGCAGAGTTCTCCCTGCCTGGCACTGCCATCACAGGGACAGCAGGGGTGGGAGGTGGGAGTTTGTCCCTGCTCTGCCTGCAGCCATGGGGGACTCTGCTTCCCTCACCAGACTGCAGCTCATGCAGGAAACCACTGCCCTGAGCAGCAGAGCAGGGGGCAGAGTTTGTCCCTGCTCTGCCTGCAGCCACGGGGGACTCTGTGCTTCCCTCACCAGACTGCAGCTCACGCAGGAAACTGCTGCCCTGCTGCAGAGCAGGGGGCCCTGTGCTTGCACAACAGTGTTTTATTTTCTATAGAGCTTGTTTGGACTCCTTCTCAGACCTGCTGTCCTGTTTTCTGTCTGTGGGCCGTGGAGCCCACTCCTCCCACACAGACCCTGCCAGCACAGGGGGTGCCTTGGCACAGTGCTTGGTCCTGAGCCTGAAGTCCATCTGAAGAAGCCCAAATCACTTCTCTGACTCCCTTTCCCTGTCTGCAAGGTGAGAATAACATCTGGAAAAGGACTAGCACATAGCAGTGCAGGTGATGTCCTCCAAACATCAGGGTACAGCCTGTGCCTGCACCCTGTTCCCTCTGTTTTGTGCTGCATCCAGCATCTCTCAGTGAACATCAGTGTCTGGGGTAGATACAGGCATCAGAGATGCTGCTGGGGCCGAGCTGTCCCAGGCCTGCATGGGAACATCCCCTCTGCCACTGGCACAGAATCAGGGAATCATTTCAGTTGCAGCACAGGGGGGCTTTGGGGCACAGCCTGGGGAGCTCACACCCCACACAAAACCTCTTTAAAAATCTCTTCCACCCAAATAAATACTTCTGGCCTAAAAAAAAAATAAATTAAAAAAAAAAGCTACACCTCACCTAGCTCCTGTTGCTGTTTTTTCAGTTGCTACACAAACAATTTTATTTCTGGCTCCCACCACATGCCAGTTCCTGACCTGCTGCAATGTAATCTCTTGTTATTGGTTTAAGCACGGGTGGCTGTGGTGGTTTTGGAGCAGAGTCCTTCCAGCACGGCCCCAGCAGCTGCTCGCCCTGTCCCCGGGCAATTTTAACCTGTTGCTTGGTGGCCCAAGTGTTTTTCCACCACATGCTTCAGAAACCCAGATAAAGCCCTGTCAGCACCCGCGCGGGAAGGGGAGAGGTGATGGGGGGAGAGGTGATGGGGTGGGAGGCTCGAGGTGAGTCCCCCCCAGGCCCTGACTGTGCCCAGAGTGGGGTCTGTGGCTCTTTGCACTGGTTCTGACCCTCAGCCTGACCAGCTCCTTGGCCACTCTGTGCTGAGCCAGCACTCAGCCTCTCTCAGCCCCTTTCTCACAGGTTTCAGAACATGTGAATTTTATCTTCTCATGGGTTGCTCTCCCTGCAGGCAGCACCTGCTCCCAAACCTGGGTGCCTGGGCTTCAGTGGAGCCTGCTGCTGAGCATTGGCAATTAATGGTGTTAATTGCCTTGGGAGAAGCTTCTCTCCAGCAGTGCTGGCCCTCCCTCTGAGCAGGGAGTAGCTGTGCTGCAGTGGAGGGGTGAGCACCAAGTCTCTGCTTGTTCTGCTGCTGACCCCCAAGAACCTTTTCAACGTGTCCCTTTGGGTGCTGCTCACAGGTAAGTTGGCTCCCATCAACAACAACCCCTCTGTGGGTGACAGCCAAGTGGTGGGGTGTGAAAAGCTGTTCCATTTGGGGGATGGAAGCCTGCAGAGAGGTTGCTGCTGTGCGTGTGGGGTGGTTTTGGGTTCTAACTGGCT
Source organism: Merops nubicus (assembly GCF_000691845.1). Classification (NCBI taxonomy): domain Eukaryota; kingdom Metazoa; phylum Chordata; class Aves; order Coraciiformes; family Meropidae; genus Merops; species Merops nubicus. The sequence goes on along the minus strand of NW_008607401.1, from coordinate 3,575 downwards.
AGTGCTGCCTTTGTTTGCTGGACAACACCTGGGTAGGCTGCATCAAAAATCACAGAGGGTAAACTCTGCCCCAAGGACCCTGGGTTAGAGCAAACACTGGGCTGAGAGTCGCTGTGGGAGCAGGAAGAGCCATCCCAGTGTGGCTATCCCATTAGCAGGGACTGGGCTGAACTGGGAGTGTCTGCTGGGTCTCTGCTGGCACATGGTGCCCACCCTGATATAGAGACACCCGTGGAAATTGTCTCCTCCAGCTCAGACAGGCCCTTCAGGACATCCTGGGGGAGATGGTGAGCAGTGGCACGTGGGCTGCATATGTCCCTCTGGATTAGGGCCAGCCCAGGAGCTGCTTATACTAATGGAGCTAATCTCCATAATCTTGTATAAATGTCTCTGCTGGCAGACTGGCAGGGATTTGGGTTATGTGTGGATGCCAGCAGATGTAGGTGGCACGGTGAGGAGGCACATCTGGGCTCGTGGGGCCCTGCCAGGTTGGGTTGTGCTCGTGGGAAGACCTCTCTGCTGCACCCTGCTCCAGGGTCTCGTTGTCCCTTGGCAGCACGGGGTGAGCTGTTGGCCAGGGACAACGTGCCTCAGGATGCTCAGTTTAAAAAGAAGTCCCTTTGCCCCAGCCCAGGGCCTGAAACCCCTGTGTGCTGTTGTCCCACTGGCCTCATGTCTGCCCCGTGTCCTTTTCCACTTCATGCCCCATTTTTCACCCTTCCTGCTGGTACCTCCAAGGTGATCCCCAAATCTCTGTGTGATCTTGCAGCGTGTCCTCCTGTGGCTCCCCCACTTTGGCCAACAGGCTTAAGCTGGGGCAATGCTGAGGAGACTGTCAGCTCATCTCTGGCTCCCGTTTAGCTTATTTCCTTGGTCTGGGCCTCCAGCAACCCTTTCAGATCACAGCTATTGCTGGCTGGGTCCCTGTGGCGTGCAGGAGCACTCAGTCCTTTCTGACCTTAAAAGTCTGCCCTGTTCCAATGCCATCTCTTGCTGGCAAGGATCCAAGTCTGTTGAAGATTATCTCAGTTATTTCACACTGAAAGTGAAGTCTCTGGGCTCCTTATCTCTGCTCCAGAGCTGCACATAGCGATGAGTGATGTGGAGGCACGAAGCAGGAGCTGCCTTCCTGGCTGTCATCGAGGCAGGGAAGCAGCAGCTCTGTCCTGGGACACGTTTGGCTGGAGACCCCCAGGGCCCACCCTGGCTGTGTACAGACCCAGGAGCTGCAGAGAGCTGGGTGCCTCTCCAAGGGGGTCCACGGCACATGAGGGACCCCTTTTTATTCAAAATTTGGGAGGCTCTCGGTCTGACCCCTGAACTGAAATCACATTCTCTCTCTGTAGTGGCATTGCTGTGGATTTTCTTAGAAAATAAATCAAATAAACCCATATTTAGAGAAGTGATGTGAAGGCTAGACATGAAACACTCATTGCTCCCTGCTCCGAGGCCACAGGGGTGCCCTGTTGCTCAGATGTGCCTTGGGCAAGAACTAATATTTGCTTGCAAGCTCCGTTCTCCCTTGTGTGGGATCTGTGGTTTTGCTCCTCAGCTGGACTACATCCCTTTTAAAAGCAGATTATTTTAGAGGATACATATTTCTGCCTTTCCGAGTAGTGGTTTTTGTGACTGGGGGTTAAGGAAGCACATTTGGCATCATCTTGTGGGCAATGAATCAGGATAGTTTCCAGGTGGAAAAATCACCCTGTGTTGAGAAAAGCAGCATAATGGAGGGCTGGGGGTGCTGGGTGTGTTTTTAGTGTGTTCTTAGTGTGTTCTTTCCTTGGGCTGGATGCTGCCCGAGGTGGACAAGTGCAAGATGCACCCAAGGCACAATGATCTGCCCCATGGGTCTTGCTGAGTGCTGGTCTGGAGGTCAGTGCCCAGGGGGGTGTGCCCCCTGTGCTGTGTGTAGGACCTGGCTGGGGAACAGGGAGGAAAACCCTCATACCCATCAACTGGACAGATATAATCCTGCCTAATGTTTCCCAACGTGTCTTGCAGTTCTGGGCTCTGTGTGTCAGCTCGAGTATGTCCAGTGGGAAAGGTTTCTGGAGCCGTCCTGCTCGGGTATGTGAGCAACGCCAGAGCCTGCCGGGTGCTAATCTGCCGAGGGGAAGCTCAGCCCTGGAGCTGCCACCTCTTCCCACCCTGTGCCAAAGGGGCATTTCTCCTTCTGCCACAGAAAGGTGGTGCCGGTGGGGAAGATCCCTGACTGTGCCAGCCAGAAACGTGCCCTGCTCCGGCAGGGCTGGCAGGGGGTGTCCAGCTGGATGCTGCTGCTCAGGTCTCTCTGGAGACAACCAAAGGAGGGATGAAGCGGGGAAAATTCAAGGTTACTTTTTGGCTAATAAATCCAGGTTATAACAGCTCCTTTCATCCTAGAGGATCCCACAGTGCTTTATAAATAGATGGAGAGCCCTTGTGCAGGGATCGCGTCCCAGCGAGGCGCCGCAGCCGCCTCCCGGGAGCGCCGAGCAGCTGCGGGGAGCGGGGCTGGGGCTCCGGCCGTGATGCAGCTCGGTACAAAGCGACCCGAGAGCTGGGCTGGCTGCTCGGGGAGCAGCAGGGCTGCAGCTCGTCACATCCCATCTGCACGGAGCTCATCTCCCTCACCCACACGGAGCTGTGCTCTGCTCCCTCTGCGTGGAAAAACCCTCGCAGTGTGATGCTCCCCGTGCTGCCACCCATCCTGATTCCAGTCCTGGCTTTGCTTTACAAATCACACTGCTAGCTGTAATGGGGATTAACAACATCTTTTCAAACTATTACCCCTGTCCTAAAAGCGTGCAGGATTATTTGAAGGTATTATCATTTTTAAAGCAGGCTATCTTTCCACCAGCCTCATATGTGTCTGCCCAGGGAGCAGAAGAGGATGCACACAGCCTTGGTGATCATTACCCTCATCCTCATGGGCTGTTTTTCCTGGTAACTCTGCTATAATCAAATAACAACCTGGTTTATTACTTGCCAGGGAAAGCACGTTAGCAGATCAGCCACTTGTGTCACATAAAGGCTGAGCCTGCTGCTGGGTGTTGCTTTCCCCCCCCTAATGGATATGGGAGTGGAAAGAGGGGGGAAAAATTGCTTCCTTTTCACATCCAGATAAATCTTCTGGTGGCTGAGGAGTGGAGGTCGCTGCTGCTGGGTTTGGTGTTCGCAGTGGGGGTTTTGAGGAGAGGTGTTGTGTGGGGTTTTTAACAGCAGAGGCTGGAGCAGCCGGATCTGGCGGGCTGTGCAGGAGGGGCTGCTCCTGTGCTGGGTCCTCTATGGTGGTTCTTCCTCTGCCGTGCAGAGCTGTTTGGGGAGGGGAGTGGGTGGATGGCAGAGGATCTGGCTGTACTCCACGCTCCATCCCTCTGCCTCTGAAAAATCACACGGGAGATGGGCATCGAGGTGCCCGCGGGCCAGATTTTAAGTGGTTGATGGAGTACCTGGAAATAGGTTCCCAAATCTGAGAAGCAGTCTCTCTGCAGGATCAGGAGAGAGCGTTTTGCTGTGAATAGGTGCCGGGGGCTGGGTGCTGCTCCCCTCGGCGCTTCCACATTCAGCCCAGACGGTCTGCAAAGCGTTTG